>NC_091333.1:1203621-1426121 GCF_038502225.1 Cherax quadricarinatus
TCCTCTGTAAGCCATGCGTGTCGTAAGAGGCAACTAACATGCTGGGAACAAGGGGCTAGTAACCCCTTCTCCTGTATACATTACTAAAGTTAAAAAGAGAAACTTTTGTTTTTGTTTTTGGTCCACCCTGCCTCAGTGAGATACAGCCAATTTGTCGAAAGAAGATTTAAGTAATACATGTACTGTATTAATGGTTTAGAAGAGCTACTGATATGAGACCCTTCAAGGAAGGTCCAATTTTTTATGCAAATGAATTGGAGCCAACCTCCTGATTCTTGGATCAAAACTGATTGCCTCCCATTTTCCAGGCACTTTATGATTCATATGGGTTTAACACCTCCCTTGTAAATCTAATATAATGCTGGGAGGAGTGTATCAGAAATACAGGGGATACATTAGTGTAAATTGCAATGGGAATAAAAGAAAAAATAAATATTTTATTTATTTTTTTTTATAAATGTGAGAATGGAGTCAGGTATAATAACACTTGTCAGAGTGCATAGTTCCAGAATGCTTAAACATATAAAACACTGAACTCTCTTGTATTTAATTTTCAGCATAACACAATGAGTGGTGGAAGTTGTCTTTCATCTGCTAATTGTAAGACAGATGCTTTACCTAACTGAACTTGCTTAGTAGTTAGAGAATTTTATGGAATAAAATTTAGAGGGTAGAAATTTCAGATGGTTTTAGAGTGTAGGTGAATGGGTAAAATACTGTTTAATAAAGAGAATTCCAATTAGTAATGCACATAGGAGAGAGAGAGGAAGGCTGAAAATAGTAGATGAACAAGGCAAGAATGTATGAAAGTGAAACTTGTGCACAGTGTTGTGTAAGGACAGAAATTTTTGGTGGATTGTTCACCTACATTCTAAGAAGTAGCACACTAGATACTGTTCATGATAACTTCAGATTTCATGGACCATTATGAATGCTGTAGTTCTTAAAAAATACAATGGAAAGTACAGTGCCTGCATTCTGAAGAAGGGGTGGGGATATTTGCAGTTTGCAAGGGCATCTGAACTGTAGTATGTATTTACACACCTCTGGCAAGACAGTGATAGAGTGAATGATGGTGAAAGTGTTTCTTTTTCGGGTCACCCTACCTCGGTGGGAGACGATCAGTGTGTTAAAAAAATATTTATTTTATTCTGGGTATTGATTATTTTGTTTAAATTTGCATAATTGTATGAATATACTTTTGTTTCACTGTAAAGAAAGATTCGTCTCTTTTCCAGAGAAAACATTGGTTCATGAGCTGTTTATGTCAATGGCTAATTCTAAGGAACTCTCATTCTCTTCAAAGAAAAAACCTGAAAATTCTATTTGGCTTGAAGAAACCAAACTGAAAAACCTAATCATATGCCATCCTGAGGTAATAATTTGCTACAGTAGTACTACATTCTAAGGAAACTCCCATGCCATGCACAGCATTTTGAGCAGAGTAAAACTAGTATTTACTAATTACTTAATTCTAGTACAAGTATTTTAGTATTGAATGTAATGTGTAATTTTAATTTGAATGACAATTCAGCATAACTAATTCCTGTATATAAAGTGGTTTAGATTACAGTGAGGAAGTAGTAGTTAAATAAGTTAGCAATGTAAGGTGCAGTTGACATAATAACGGTGGGAGACGACCGACTTATTGAAAAAAAAAAAAAATACATATAACATGATAATTTAAAAAAATATTATGATTTGATTTACTTTTCCCATAAAATGCAATTCTAGCAGCAGTTTCCATGAACGTGTAATAATTTACGAATTTTAGCTAAATAATGAGCTTATAACTTATATTTAATGTTATTTGAGGTTCAGGAAATATATTGGAGATAATATTTTTGATTCTTCATTTAGGTTGTTCCGTATTTTGGGTCCTTTGAGCTGCTTGGAGTGTTTTAATATTATCTGTAAAAAGGTGTCTCATTGTCTTTCAGTATGTGACTAATAAAATATTGATTTTATACTTTAAGACAAACTCCAGATTGATTTTGTTAGAATTTTACCTAAACCCTCTTCAGCACAGGAACCGGTTCAAGAAGGTGTTTGGAGGGTTTATCATGCGCCAAGCTTATGAGTTGGGGTGGGCATGTGCCTTTACTTTTAGGTCAGTAGCATTTTCAGGAACCTGTGTTTATAAATTGTTGATAAATTCACATGTATTTCCCTTGCTCTGAGATATGGCTTTACTTTCCAAGTACAGGTGTTAATACTTACTAATACTAACATTGAAATACTATTCTTCAACTCTTTCAAAAGCAACATCCTTGAGACTGCAGCCATGTTGGTTTCTCAACCATGCAGGTTCTCTAGTGGACTGATTGTAAAATAACTCAACCTCTTTTGACATGTTAAGGTTATAGTGCTCCTTTTATCTTAAACAGTAATACGTCTTTTCATAAATAATATTTATACAAACTATAAATATTAAATTGAGTAAATAACTTAATGCAACATGATGTGATGGTCAGACATTTCAAAATGAGATGTAATGTGCTATGTAAAATTGGTACAAGTGTTAGTTTCTTAAGACTAACTTTAATTTTTTTTAGTTTTCTCCTTTTCATGTGTCTGTTTTTAAAGAGTTTATTTTACTGTATTTTGTAATGTATTATTTATGGAGGTTCATGGATATACATATATGCATGAGTGTAGAGCCATTATGAATGCAGTAAATTACTGTAATTTCGAAGTACTATATATTTACAGTAGTGCATTAGAATTCTAGTAATGACAAGTTGTCTTGAAAATTTGATAGAAATTAATATGATCATTTGTTATAAAAATAGCCAATTGCTTTGATTTGCCTACACTTGTACTTTCCAAGGTGTCACTGCTATAAACCCTTCTTATAGCTAAACCTTGAGGCCCTCTTAATATGTTGCACCTTGAAAGTGGAAACTAACTGGATTGATTGTTAAATCAACCATTCATGGTATATTATTTTATTATTGCTTTGTTGTGTATATATACATATGCTGGGGGGGTGTATAAATCTGTAGTGGAGGGAAAGCAGGGTCGGGGTCACTCGAGGAAAGGATGGAGAGAAGGGGTAAAAGAGGTTTTGTGTGCAAGGGGCTTGTACATCCAGCAGGCATGTGTGAGCATGTTAAATAGGAGTGAGTGGAGGCAAGTGGTTTTTGAGACCTGATGAGCTGTTGGAGTATGAGCAAGGTAACATTTTGTAAAGGGATTCAGGGACTTGAGTCCTGGAGGTGGGAAGTACAGTGTCTACACTCTAAAGGAGGGATGGGGATTGAAGTTTTGGAAGGGCATCTGAACTGTAGTAGTTATGCACCTCTGGCAAGACAAAGATAGAAGTGTACTAACATCACAGTTCAGATGATCCTCCAAACTGCAGTGTCCTCACCCACCTCCTTTAGTCTAGGCACTGTACTTTCCACCTCCAAGTTTCAAGTCTGGATAACCAGCTTCCATGAAACCCTTCATAAATGTTGTGCTCACATTCCAACACCACGTCAGATCATAAAAAGTCACATACCACCTCTCTGATCTGACACACTCACAGATGCCTTTTGGGTGCTTAGGCATCTAGCATTCGAAACCTCCTTTACCTCCCTCCCTCCAACCCTTTCTATGTTTTATGTATATTGTAATTTTTATACTGTATATTAGCAATGCTTACATTTTCTGAATGATCAGTATTCTAGATTTGGTGGTGCCCTCAAGCATTCCAAATTACAGTACTCTTACTCTACTGTATTTCTAACTACAGTATAAAGTACATGTAATTGATTTGTAATTAGGAAAGGTTTATTTCATGTTACCTACTAAAACTTTTAGTAACCCTCTTCATCTGATTTTGATTACAAATACAGCGTACTTACTGTAATCTGTCACTCAAAACTTCCTGGCATTTACTAACACAAAGTTAATGCATGCCTTTTCTTGATGCTTTAATCCCTCATATGCATAAGTATACGGTAGGGTTATAATTGAAAGAATTAGAGGTAAGACAGAATGTAGGATTGCAGATGAGCAGGGAGGCTTCAGAGTGGGTAGGGGATGTGTAGATCAAGTGTTTACATTGAAGCATATATGTGAACAGTATTTAGATAATTGTAGGGAAGTTTTTATTGCATTTATGGATTTAGAAAAGGCATATGATAGAGTGGATAGAGGAGCAATGTGGCAGATGTTGCAAGTATATGGAATAGGTGGTAAGTTACTAAATGCTGTTAAGAGTTTTTATGAGGATAGTGAGGCTCAGGTTAGGGTGTGTAGAAGAGAGGGAGAATACTTCCCAGTAAAAGTAGGTCTTAGACAGGGATGTGTAATGTCACCATGGTTGTTTAATATATTTATAGATGGGGTTGTAAAAGAAGTAAATGCTAGGGTGTTCGGGAGAGGGGTGGGATTAAATTATGGGGAATCAAATTCAAAATGGGAATTGACACAGTTACTTTTTGCTGATGATACTGTGCTTATGGGAGATTCTAAAGAAAAATTGCAAAGGTTAGTGGACGAGTTTGGGAATGTGTGTAAAGGTAGAAAGTTGAAAGTGAACATAGAAAAGAGTAAGGTGATAAGGGTATCAAATGATTTAGATAAAGAAAAATTGGATATAAAATTGGGGAGGAGGAGTATGGAAGAAGTGAATGTTTTCAGATACCTGGGAGTTGACGTGTCGGCGGATGGATTTATGAAGGATGAGGTTAATCATAGAATTGATGAGGGAAAAAAGGTGAGTGGTGCGTTGAGGTATATGTGGAGTCGAAAAACGTTATCTATAGAGGCAAAGAAGGGAATGTATGAAAGTATAGTAGTACCAACACTCTTATATGGATGTGAAGCTTGGGTGGTAAATGCAGCAGCGAGGAGACGGTTGGAGGCAATAGAGATGTCCTGTCTAAGGGCAATGTGTGGTGTAAATATTATGCAGAAAATTCGGAGTGTGGAAATTAGGAGAAGGTGTGGAGTTAATAAAAGCATTAGTCAGAGGGCAGAAGAGGGGTTGTTGAGGTGGTTTGGTCATTTAGAGAGAATGGATCAAAGTAGAATGACATGGAAAGCATATAAATTTATAGGGGAAGGAAGGAGGGGTAGGGGTCGTCCTCGAAAGGGTTGGAGAGAGGGGGTAAAGGAGGTTTTGTGGGCGAGGGGCTTGGACTTCCAGCAAGCATGCATAAACATATTAAATAGGAGTGAATGGAGACGAATGATACTTGGGACCTGACGATCTGTTGGAGTGTGAGCAGGGTAATATTTAGTGAAGGGATTCAGGGAAACCGGTTATTTTCATATAGTCAGACTTGAGTCCTGGAAATGGGAAGTACAATGCCTGCACTTTAAAGGAGGGGTTTCGGATATTGGCAGTTTGGAGGGATATGTTGTGTATCTTTATACGTATATGCTTCTAAACTGTTGTATTCTGAGCACCTCTGCAAAAACAGTGATAATGTGTGAGTGTGGTGAAAGTGTTGAATGATGATGAAAGTATTTTCTTTTTGGGGATTTTCTTTCTTTTTTGGGTCACCCTGCCTCGGTGGGAGACGGCCGACTTGTTGAAAAAAAAAAAATGCAGCCTTCCCCTTCCTTCTACAAATTTTTCATTGTTCTCAGTTTTTTTTTTTTTCAACAAACCTGCCACTTCCCAGTGAGGTAGGGTGACCCAAAAAAAGAAGAAACACTTTCAACATCTCTCCTTCCATCACTGTCTTGCCTGAGGCATGCCACTACTGCAGTTGAGAACTGCAAATATCCCCACCCTTTCTTCAGAGTGCAGGCACCGCACTTCCCACCTCCAGGCTTCAAGTCCGGCTAACTGGTTTTCCTGAATTCTTTCATAAAGGTTACCTTGCTCACAATCCAACAACATATCAAGTCATAAAAACCACTTGCCTCCACTCACTCTTATCTTAAAAGGCTCACACACACTAGCTGCATGTCTTAAGCTCTCACACACAAAATGTCCTTAATCCCCACCCTCCAACCTTTCCTAGGATCACCCCTACCCTGCCTTCCCTCCACTCCAGATTCATATGCCCTCCAATTCATTCTGTTTTGTTCCACCCTCTCTAAATGTCCGAACCACCTGAACAGCTCCTCCTCACACCTCTGGATATTACTTTTGATAATCCCGCACCTGCTTCTAATCTCCAAGCTATGAATTCTCTGCATGATATTCATGCCATTCATTGCTCTCAGACAAATCTCCACTGCCTCCAGCCATCTCTTTGCTGCAACATTCACAACACGTTTCACCCCCATATCAGAGTGTTGGTACCACTATACTCTCATACGTTCCCTTTTTGATTCCATGGATAACGTTCTTTATCTCCACACATTCCTCAGTGCACCACTCGCCTTTTTTTCTTGTTAATTGTATGGTTCGCCTAGTTTTTCATAGACCATTTGCTGACAAGTCCATTCCCAAATTTTTGAACACATTCACTTCCTCCATACTCCATCCAATCTTGATATCTGATCTTTCATTAATTAAATTTTTTTAGTTACCCCTTATCACTTTGCTCTTTCCTGTGTTCACTTTTAATTTCTCAATTTTGTACAAATATAGTTTTTCAACCACTGTTAGTAATATATGCAGAATCAATATGAGTACAGTACCAGACTAGCCTCTGTCGCTAATATAGATTTCCAGTTTAAGACTTCTCAGTTTCTTACCTTATTTTGCAAATTGATAAATCATTTTGCCAGACTTTCTGTTGTGTCTTATGATATAAAAAAAAATTTAATGTGTAATACTGTACATTGTTTTTCCTTCACACGATATACGTGACTCGGAGCATTTAATTTTGCCATACAGCCTTTATTCCGATAGAAGATGGTGATCAACATGCACAGATGTGGTGAATTAGTATGGACTTTTATTGTAATAGCTTTCTATCTCTCTCTGGAAAAATATAGAAAAATATTTTCTCACTCTCTTTCAGTTTCGCAATGTCTACAACAAAATCTTTGGTGGATACTTGATGCGGAAGGCATTTGAGCTTTCATGGGCCAATGCATTTACATTTAGGTTAGTGCAATTGAAGATAGTGATTTGTAGTATGTACTATGTAGTATGTACTATGTAATATGTAGTATGTACTATGGTTGTTTAATATATTTATAGATGGGGTTGTAAAAGAAGTAAATGCTAGGATGTTCAGGAGAGGGGTGGGATTAGATTATGGGGAATTAAATACAAAATGGGAAGTGACACAGTTACCTTTTGCTGATGATACTGTGCTTATGTGATTTTCAAAAGAAAAATTGCAAAGGTTAGTGGACGAATTTGGGAGTGTGTGTAAAGGTAGAAAGTTGAAAGTGAACATAGAAAAGAGTAAGGTGATGAGGGTATCAAATGATTTAGATAAAGAAAAATTGGATATCAAATTAGGAAGGATGGATTTATAAAGGATGAGGTTAATCATAGAATTGATGAGGGAAAAAAGGTGAGTGGTGCATTGAGGTATATGTGGAGACAAAAAATGTTATCTATGGAGGCAAAGAAGGGAATGTATGAAAGTATAGTAGTACCAACACTCTTATATGGGTATGAAGCTTGGGTTGTAAATGCTGCACCAAGGAGGCGGTTGGAGGCAGTGGAAATGTCCTGTCTAAGGGCAATGTGTGGTGTAAATATTATGCGGAAAATTCGGAGTGTGGAAATTAGGAGAAGGTGTGGAGTTAATAAAAGTATTAGTCAGAGGGCAGAAGAGGGGTTGCTGAGGTGGTTTGGTCATTTAGAGAGAATGGATCAAAGTAGAATGACATGGAGAGCGTATAAATCTGTTAGGGAAGGAAGGCGGGGAGGGGGCGGCCTCGGAAAGGTTGGAGGGAGGGAGTAAAGGAGGTTTTGTGGGCGAGGGGCTTGGACTTCCAGCAAGCGTGCGTGAGCATGTTAGATAGGAGTGAATGGAGACGAATGGTATTTGGGACCTGACGAGCTGTTAGAGTGTGAGCAGGGTAATATTTAGTGAAGGGATTCAGGGAAACCGGTTATTTTATATAGCCAGACTTGAGTCCTGGAAATGGGAACTACAATGCCTGCACTTTAAAGGAGGGGTTTAGGATATTGGCAGTTTGGAGTTATGTGTTGTGTATCTTTATACGTATATACTTCTAAACTGTTGTATTCTGAGCACCTCTGCAAAAACAGTGATTATGTGTGAGTGAGGTGAAGGTGTTGAATGATGATGAAAGTATTTTCTTTTTGGGGATTTTCTTTCTTTTTGGGTCACCCTGCCTTGGTGGAAGATGGCCGACTTGTTGAAAAAAAAAAACTATCAATATACAGTGGACCCCCGCATAACGATTACCTCCGAATGCGACCAATTATGTAAGTGTATTTATGTAAGTGCGTTTGTACGTGTATGTTTGGGGGTCTGAAATGGACTAATCTACTTCACAATATTCCTTATGGGAACAAATTCGGTCAGTACTGGCACCTGAACATACTTCTGGAGTGAAAAAATATCGTTAACCGGGGGTCCACTGTATTGCCCAATTGAGAATTTCTGATTGAGGAGCGCATAATAAAAAACTTTTGTCTGTACTGTACTGCTAAGCTCTTTTGGGAAAGGTGATTGACAAGTACAACATTTGATATATTCCTTTTATGGTAAATATTATCCTAAAACATATTTAGTAGCACAGTAGTAGCCTTTCTTGGATAATTCTTGTGTTACAATATTTGAGAAAGATTGCTACTATGCTGTTAATTATGTGTCTTATGTTATATAATGTTTACCATAAAAGACCTTTATCAAAACTGTACAGGCAGGCCCTGCTTATACAGCAGGTTAGGTTCCAGGCTACTGCTGTAAAGCAAAAATTACTGTAAAGTGAATCAATCTTTTTTCACTTTCAAATGCTATAATAGCCTGATAACTTGTTTATACTATCATATATTAAGTGAGCAATAAAGCTAGACCTAAAAAATGCATATACAATACAAAAATTACTTTTTTTTTTTTACAGTAAACCGGCCAAATCCCACCAAGGCAGGGTGGCCCAAAAAGAAAAACAAAAGTTTCTCTTTTTAAATTTAGTAATTTATACAGGAAAAGGGGTTATTAGCCCCTTGCTCCCGGCATTTTAGTCGCCTCTTACAACACGCATAGCTTACGGAGGAAGATTTCTGTCCCACTTCCCCATGGAGATAAGAGGAAATAAACAAGAACAAGAACTAGTAAGAAAATAGAAGAAAACCCAGAGGGGTGTGTGTGTATATATACATGCTTGTACATGTATGTGTAGTGTGACCTAAGTGTAAGTAGAAGTAGCAAGATGTACCTGAAACCTTGCATGTTTATGAGACAAAAAATGGACACCAGCAATCCTACCATCATGTAAAACAATTACAGGCTTTCGTTTTACATTCACTTGGCAGGACAGTAGTACCTCCCTGGGCGGTTGCTGTCTACCAACCTACTACCTAGGACAAATTACTTACCTTAAAATATTTTCATCCTGAGCCTAGAGTGAGTGGTGAATATATTTATTGTAGGAAGTTTGAATAAATGAAGAATGGGTATAATTGACAACTGCTGCATCTGCAAAGCTCTGTAAAGTGGGGGCTGTCATATATTAATGACAAGCACAGTACTTAACAAGTAAAATGTTACTGACATCTTCATCAGTTTGCTGTTGGTAATTTTATCTATAATTATACAACTTTTCACTCTCAATATGCTAAATAATTTGTGGGTTCTATTGTAGTGCTTTTTTAACTAAGCATATATATTCTTCCAAACCCAATAACAATATTATTACTTTGATACTAAACATTTAAATACATTCTTTCCATCCTTTTCATGTTATCTCCAGATTTGATAGTAATTACCTTTTACATCTCTAACATGCACTCCATTGTCATTATAACCTTCTCAGTACATATCTTTTCTTCTTAATCAAATGTATACTTGACTTATTATCAGAATCTTAAGTCATTATCTTGTAGCTTCTCTTAATTAACTTTTTCACTTTTATATTTTTGTTATGCCTGTCTCTCTCTCATTTTTATTATCTTTATTCACATTACAGTGGACCCCTGGTTCGCGATATTAATCCATTCCTGAGAGCTCATCGGAAAGCGAATCAATTTTCCCCATAAGAAATAATGGAAATCAAATTAATCTGTGCAAGACACCCAAAAGTATGAAAAAAAAAACTTTTACCACATGAAATATTAAGTTTAATGCAATAGAATAATTACAATAACAACAATAACAATAGAATAATAAAAATAGAATAATTGACACTTACCTTTAATGAAGATCTGGTGATGATTGATAGGCTGGGAGGAGGGGAGAGTGTTGAACCTATTGTTTAGAAGGGGAATCCCCCTCCATTAGGACTTGAGGTAGCTTTTCCTCCTGAGTAATGTAGGTCCTGCTTGGCAATTTCTTCCAAAACAGGCCTGTTTTGTCACAATTAAACACTTGTTCAGGTTTCAAATCTTCAGCCCCTATGTACTCCTTGAATTCATGCACATATTTTTCAGCCGCTTTGTGGTCTGAACTGGCAGCCTCACCATGCCTAATCACACTATGTATGCCACTACGATTCTTAAATCTTTCAAACCAACCTTTGCTGGCCTTAAATTCACTCACATCACCACTAGTTGCAGGAAATTTCTTTACCAAATCGTCATGCAGCTGCCTAGCCTTTTCACAAATGATCGCTTGAGAGATGCTATCTCCTGCTATCTGTTTTTCATTTATCCACACCAATAACAGTCTCTCAACATTTTCTAACACTTGCGGTTGCTGTTTCGTAATCACAGTTGCACCTTTTGCAAGAACAGCTTTCTTGATTGCCGTTTTCCTGCTCACTATAGTAGAGATGGTTGATTGGGGTTTACTACACAACCTGACCAGCTCCGACACACACACACTCCACTTTCGTACTTTGCAATTATCTCTTTCTTCATATCAATAGTCATTAGCACCCTTGGTCTCGAAGGGTTGGCACTAGAAGCTTTCTTGGGGCCCATGGTGACTTATTTTGCAGAAACAAGCGCCAAAAACAGTGATAATATGGAATGTACCGAATGTATCCTTAGATGCGCGCACACTGGCTGGCTTGTAAACATTGGTACACACGGGAAAGTTCAGGCCACACGTGGACATTTCTTGTACGAATCGCATCGCATACCGGGTTTTGTAACGGGAACTGAGGCAAATTTTTGGCGATATAATGCATCGGTTACCGGATTTATCGGATACTGATAGCATCGCGAACCGGGGGTCCACTGTACTTTATTTAAATTTTTTGACATGTTTTCATTACATATGTCAGCATTGTTCTTTTACATTTTTTCACCTCCCTTTTGCAAGCTTTTTCTTCTTAATTTTGCCATTGTCTTCATTCCTCCCTTTTGACTGCTTAATGCTTGGCATGTCTTCTGAGAACTAATAGTTGCATGATGGTTGGCAGTTTCTATGTATGTCTCTTCCTATTCTTGCATCCATCACCCACTTTAGTACAATATTCTATTAACATTTATATTATATAATTCAAATGCATCTTCATCTTTCAGCATTGCAAAGCATATGTAAATGTACATCTGTGTTTATGAAAATGATTGCTTGTTCTATAGTATTATTATTTATACTTCTGTTTCTTCACAACTCTACAAGAAATAAAGGTCACTTGCTTCATATATGGACCTTACATGCTAAGGTTTCATATAGTGTATATTAATGCTTTCTGTTTATAGATGTAGAAGTTAAAGCCAACAGATATAAGTATAAAGATACAGTAGACAGTACAAACTTTTATTGGGACTACATTTCACTCAGGGTTCAAATTTATTAAGTCATACAGAGGATACCTTTACATGTACAAATACTCACTGAGAGTGAGGTAAGAACAATAAAGAATTATATGTCGGGTGATAATGATGTAGGTATCAGAGCATTGCAGTTAGTCTTCTGGTGCATTTTCCATATAAAGTAATATGTGCCTAGGGTTTGTTAGGCTGAAAGCACCCTGATTCTGTTTAATAGTATCTCTTGCCCTGATGATTGCCAATTCCAGGCACCTCAAAAATAAGTTTGGCATCTGTCCATGCCGTAAGATGTGTATTATTTAAAATATTACAAAATTTAATTTTTTAGTCACTCTTCTTATAAATAACCTGTGAATGTCACTTTTCCCATGGATCTATGTCAAGTCATATCACTTAGACCATGCTGCAAGGTGTGTAGCCTAGAGACTAGTCAACACATAGTGTAGAACATCAATAGCTTCTTGCTATTTCTTGTAGTTTAAACCAGGGATTACTTGCTATGAGAATAAGCTTGTTAGATTTCCTAGCTGGTAGACTCGCTTGACAATCTCTGTACGTAACATCTAAAATAATCATGTAGGAACATTATATGTTTCATTTTCTATATCTTTCTTAATGAATTTGTAACTTATTTTTGCACTTGAGCTACTTATAACAGTAAAGACTTCACCTGTTTTGAGATTTTCTGACTTGGTTTGCATTTAAGGTTAATTCATGCAAAAACATTATATTCTTGTATTTCTTAATGTTGCATTCAAAAATTAGATCTGAGCTTTGTACAAACATAAAAGCCAACATTAGAACTTATCTAAACCTTGTATTCCCTTTCACTCAGCATTTACCATATTATTTATAGATTTTCTTATACAGTGGAACCTCAAAAATCGAACTTTCTTCGGTCCAGAAGGCTGTTTGAGTGCCTTTACCGAATGAATTTATTCCCATCAGGAATAATGTAAATTAGATTAGTCCATTTCAGACTCTCAAAAATACACTTATAAAAGCACTTACAAAAATACACTTACATAATTGGTTGTGTTGGGAGCAGTTCGATTTTTGAGGTTCCACTGTATTTTGTAGAATTTTAGGTTAATAATCCCTGTTTCTATTGTGGGCAAATAATATGCAGTATTAGTTATGAAGCAGTTTTTTCATGTTATATTATTTCTTTATAGTAAAGTTAATTACATTTGGTAAATATTTTATGTACAGTACTTTAAGCTCACATATTTTTTGGTATATTCTAATTAATGAATACTCATAACTTTCTCATCAGCAAGCAACGACCAAGAGCATTGCACGTAGATGATATCATGTTCCGTCGCCCAGTGGAAATTGGTTCACTGCTCTATCTTAACTCACAGGTTAGTATTTAATTTCTTCACATTCTTTCCCTACTTTTCAGAGAATATTGTTTTGAATACTTTCACAGTATATTTAAAAGATACCCTAAAGGTTTTACATTACAGTACTATATATAAAAAATGCCCTTATATTTTACAAAAGATAGACATGGATTTAACTTTTAATTCTGTCCACCATGCTAGTACATAGGTGATGACTGTGTCCAATGTACAAGTACACACCTGCCAATATTTTTAACCTCATCTCAACTGTCTGGGATCTCCTACAACTTCCTGATTCCTTTGAAAAAGTGTTGTAAATGAATGGTTCAGAGAACCGACATGTTGTTGAATTAGACACATGTGCAACTCTGGGATATCTTTATTGAGGAAACGTTTCGCCACATAGTGGCTTCATCAGTCCATACGTAGGAGAAACTTGAAGAACAGGAGGAGAATGAGGTAATCAGTCCCTCAGCCTTGAGTCGATGTGGTCAGTCCATCAATCTTGAATAGAATACGGTATATGAGCGGAGAAGCAGCTTATAAACCGTAGACAGGTGAGGGGCAGCAGTCGTAGGTGGCGTCACATTTGTCCAATGTGGAAGTAGGTCGTGCCCAAGGGTTAGGCAAGTGAAGAATTCCCAAGTATTAAGATCCCAAGAAGTCTAAGACTAGGCAGGTTCATGCAGTGCGTCATGGGGTAACACTGCCTAACTAGCGTAAGTAAACTATGAAATTAGGACCTGTTGATTTACCACCAACTTCCCTACCAGCAAACAGGATGTGGAACTGCCTGGAAAATGCCTTATTTATTCCAGATCTGTTACAGTATCATCATATTAATAGTGGAATTCAGCCAATAAGCATACTATGTAGATTTAACCTAAGGCAGTGGTTCCCCAACTTTTTTCTCAGGGCTGCACTCTTGGAATAAAAATTTGCTCGTGCCACACCAAATTTTTATTGATAAGAAATACATTAAAAAAAAAAAAAACTCCTAGTAATGAGGCCTAGTAGTGAGGCTCAAGTTAGAGTATGTAGGAAAGAGGGAAATTTTTTCCCAGTAAAAGTAGGCCTTAGACAAGGATGTGTGATGTCACCGTGGTTGTTTAATATATTTATAGATGGGGTTGTAAGAGAAGTAAATGCGAGGGTCTTGGCAAGAGGCGTGGAGTTAAAAGATAAAGAATCACACACAAAGTGGGAGTTGTCACAGCTGCTCTTTGCTGATGACACTGTGCTCTTGGGAGATTCTGAAGAGAAGTTGCAGAGATTGGTGGATGAATTTGGTAGGGTGTGCAAAAGAAGAAAATTAAAGGTGAATACAGGAAAGAGTAAGGTTATGAGGATAACAAAAAGATTAGGTGATGAAAGATTGAATATCAGATTGGAGGGAGAGAGTATGGAGGAGGTGAACGTATTCAGATATTTGGGAGTGGACGTGTCAGCGGATGGGTCTATGAAAGATGAGGTGAATCATAGAATTGATGAGGGAAAAAGAGTGAGTGGTGCACTTAGGAGTCTGTGGAGACAAAGAACTTTGTCCTTGGAGGCAAAGAGGGGAATGTATGAGAGTATAGTTTTACCAACGCTCTTATATGGGTGTGAAGCGTGGGTGATGAATGTTGCAGCGAGGAGAAGGCTGGAGGCAGTGGAGATGTCATGTCTGAGGGCAATGTGTGGTGTGAATATAATGCAGAGAATTCGTAGTTTGGAAGTTAGGAGGAGGTGCGGGATTACCAAAACTGTTGTCCAGAGGGCTGAGGAAGGGTTGTTGAGGTGGTTCGGACATGTAGAGAGAATGGAGCGAAACAGAATGACTTCAAGAGTGTATCAGTCTGTAGTGGAAGGAAGGCGGGGTAGGGGTCGGCCTAGGAAGGGTTGGAGGGAGGGGGTAAAGGAGGTTTTGTGTGCGAGGGGCTTGGACTTCCAGCAGGCATGCATGAGCGTGTTTGATAGGAGTGAATGGAGACAAATGGTTTTTAATACTTGACGTGCTGTTGGAGTGTGAGCAAAGTAACATTTATGAAGGGATTCAGGGAAACCGGCAGGCCGGACTTGAGTCCTGGAGATGGGAAGTACAGTGCCTGCACTCTGAAGGAGGGGTGTTAATGTTGCAGTTTAAAAACTGTAGTGTAAAGCACCCTTCTGGCAAGACAGTGATGGAGTGAATGATGGTGAAAGTTTTTCTTTTTCGGGCCACCCTGCCTTGGTGGGAATCGGCCGGTGTGATAATAAAAAAAATAAAAAAATAACTGTTTTATAATATGATCATGGGACATCCAGAAAGTATAAAACAATGCAGCTACATAATAACATGACTCATTCCTAAAATATACTTATAGACAAGCCTCTTACATATGTAACCTCTATATATGAATGTTTAAATGTTTCTTTGATTGCCTTTGAATTTTCCTGCCACACTTACCATTCTCTTTTTCTCTCGCCACACCAGTGTGGTGCACCACACCCTTAGGGAACAGGTGACCTAGGGTAACCCAATATAGTCAGTGTGACTTATTTCTACATTTCTATGATTATTACACTTTAAAACAAGTGAAATAACTTAAGGTTTCCATGTAAATATATGTTTTACAGTGGTCTGGAAGGCACACATGTTATGGACACACACACAGAGTTCATTATGTTTATTTAACCTAGGATATTCCCTCAAACTTAAATACATATACAGTATAACATAAACAGTAACCTAGGATAATCCTATATATTCAAACATTGTGACTTATTTACATAGTTTGTTATACTGTATCAATTATCCCTTGTATATAGTGTTAGAAGACCAAAGTAGTAAAAAAAATTTTAAAACAATTATTTGTTCCACTTTATACTGTATATTCTATATGGAGCAATATTGGGTTTTGCATTTCCGTATGTTTGAAGTACTAAAATGCTTCAAACATCTCTGATATCATAAGAAACTAGTGTACATAGTCTTGAACATTAAAAGAAATAAAAACAAAAAGCGATCATAATTTGGCATCAATAAATTGTGAAATGTAAATATTGCTGGTGCATTTACACCATTGTTGCCGATGAGTGACCATTTTTTTAAGAACTTCAGCACGCCTTAAATTCTTAAGTCTTTATCAGTCTCTTTCGATGTATAAAAATGTACTCTTTCAATCTCTTAAAAAAAACTATTTTTCAAAATCTTGCTCCACACACAGGAATTTTAATTTCTGGTTATGCCATAGTTAGGAGGTTAAAGAAACATAAAGAAAACAAATTGTGTTCCCTATAATTTCATAACAGAATTTTCTTTAATTTTAGGTTGTATATACCGAAGGACATCATATTCAGATCAGTACGAAAGCGAGTGTGATGGATCCAACTACAGGATCTATTAATCTCACAAATATCTTCCACTTCACTTATGAAGTTAACCAACCAGTCCCATTTGTATTGCCCAAGACATATCATGGTAATTTATTAGTGTTTTTAATTACTATCCATCAATTAACATTGCATTATTGTATTACCCATCCATTGTATTTGTGTTTAGGATTTAGTATAAACATACTAAATGTTTTCACTAGTGCATTTAAGGAATGGGTGTTTTATAGAGCAATTGTTTATGTAATTAATAAGCAGCAGTGTGGTGAGAGTTGGGTATTAATGGATAATGCAACAAAGTTTTACATAATTTCAGAAATGGATGACTCTCAAATGGATGGGAAGAGGAGGGATTGTATACTAATCTCTAGAAAACTTTTGAAATTTATAGAGTAAAATAAAGGAAGACTAAAGAGATATCACAATATAGATGGAGAGTCATAAAATTGTCTGTAGTTTCTTCATTGCTTATTATTCTTATAAACTTTTAGGCTCTGTTAAACTTCCTGTAAACAACCAGTCACTCTCACCCCAGAAATGTAGTTATAGTATATAATATTTCCCTGCAATAAAACATCTAGTGTGTGGGAGCCAAGCAGCAGAGAATCTTGTATGCTTGGAGACATGCCAGGACTTGGAGATTTTGTTTCATTCCAGAAAATCTGTAATAATGTTAATGACAGTTAAAAAGTACAGAACTTTTATTTAAAATCCCAAATATATTATCTAAAAAATTGCAAAGAATGCACTTACCAGAAAACTATTTGTATGTCTTTTTGCAAATACTTCAGTGCTGTTATTTTCTGATGTAAAAATAATTGAAGCAGCATCAGCAGTAGATAGAAGTTGTTGAGGGAACTGGAGATACGGTGCTCATCATTAAAATATGTTAGCCCCCCTCTAAAATCACAGCCACCAAATAGGTCATACCTTGTGCTTTAGGATATCCTTCAACCATCTAGGAAGTGATTAGCACACATTCTCCAGAGTTTCAAGGGGTAAATTCTCCCGTGACTCACAGATGGCATTCTCCGGCTGTTGGAGAGGGCTGATATCCTTTCCCTAGTAAATCTCCCTATATCAGCCCAGAGTTTTCCCAGTGGGGTTTAAGCCTGGTGAATTTTCTGGCCAATCATCAAAGAAGGGGTATCTCACAATCACAGAGCCATTGAACAACAGGTTTCACGGTGTGAGAAAGAAGTGTCTTGCATGAAAACCTTGCACCACACTGAGTGAAAGATATAGGCAAATGATAACAGACAAATTCTTGGTATGTAATTATTACTGTTAACATAAGTAAGGATGATTTTCTGGGCTTTCCTGGACATATTTTTGGTGTGGGCATGTAATGAACACTGTCCTCAAGGAACCAATGCAGTCAGGTCCTCACTGGAAACTCACATACATTGCTGACTTCTACTATTTTCTGTTTGATGGCCTGCCTTATGTACTCTAATGATCTCTGCAGTTGTCTCGAGTCAATAGCCAAAATATCCAGCAAACTTGGAAGTCAAAACTACACAGTGTAGGGTTACCAAGGATGCAAAACCATCCATCACACAAGCCCAAAAGGCACTTAGGATGCAGCCAGTAGTAACAAGGAATACTGAGACATCCCACTTTGAGTTGTCATGCCAGTACATGTATAACTTTTTGCTAATGGACAAATGTGCCATAGTAGGATATTACTTTGAACATTGGATTGTGTCTGTGCCTTCCATGCAGCATACTTTATTGATAAGCACTGTAAATGTCTAAACATCCACAAGAATTGGATCACCACAGGAAATCTTGTACAGTGTGTGTTATTTCTTGTCCATTTTGTGTTTATTTATTTATTTCACATCTTTTTCTTGCCATTATAGAAGCCATGTTATTCTTGGATGGTCGACGCCACTACCAGTTGGTGAGAGGACTCCACAAATTTTATGGCCAAGCGGACAAGGCCTCAGACACTTTAGTTTAAGGTAATTTTGTGCATTCTACAACTTTAAAAAATAAGAAAATCATTTTTTATAAAGTATTTAATGTTACAAAAAGTTTAATATATGAATATTGAAATTTTATTGCTATTCACATTAGCATGTGTATGTGTGTGTAAACAGGAGGTATATTGTACACATATTATTTTAAGACTGTATAAAGCAGATATCAGCTCAGTCACTGGTTAATGATCTTAAGAAAGATCATTATTATCTTCACTTAATTTCCTATAGTGATAAAGATGATAAACTTTGTACTTTGTTGCAACTTGAGATATGAAGTGGAATAGTACTGTACTGTAAATAAAATTCTGAATGTAGCACAGTACCTTTATATGTTGATTTTATTTTTCAGAAGGTGCAACTCGGGATTTTCTGAGACTACACTCTGATGGGGACATTGCACCTGTTGACTCTGTTCAGCTAGCACTCAGTAGGTACCTGGGTGCTAGCTAACTGTTGTGGGTCAGATTCTTGGGAGGAGGTAGGGAGAGTGGTAGTAAACCTAAGATAGAACTGGGCTTTGAAATAAGCTAAGGTAGGATAACAGCTCATAGCCTGTAAATTAAATATTAAAAAAAATTAATAAAAAAAACTAATGTATTGTGATGGTTAGGAAGTGAGCTACAGGCTGATTGAAGATAAGTTATGCTGTAAAAATAAAATGTGAATACACTGTAATATATGCAGTTGGGTATTTAAAGAAAAAATAATTTGTTGTGTAATGGTGAGTTGGTGTAGGCATATGACTCAAGATACACTTGAAATATGGTTAGGTATCAAAGGAAGATAAATTCAATACAAAATCTATGGAGATTTTACTTTTTTTTTTTATCTCACATTTTATTAACTGTAATGAAAACCAGTTTCTAACAGTGATGCAGCAATAAAAACTGAGAACATTATTATGGGAAGATATTAAATATATTCATATTACAAGTAGCTCTGCCAAGGCCATTTATGGTATAAATTTTTTATACCCTGTACCAATATTCAGTATGTTAGGATTAAGTTGTGGGAGATGATTATAAGTATAAATATATACTAGTTAATTACAATAAAAGGTAATATTATTTTATCTCCAGGTTTTTCAACTTATTGATATAACTTCCTATTTGCCCAAGATACAAATTTCTATTACACAACCCACTTAATATTGGAGAATGTACAAAATATGCCATCATTTTTTTATTAATGCATCGGTCATCTCCCACCTAGGCAGGGTGGCCCAAAAATGAAAAACTTTCATCATCATTCAGTCCATCACTGTCTTGCCAGAGGTGTGCTTACACTACAGTTATAAAACTACAACATTAATACCCCTCCTTGAGAGGGAAGTACAGTTTCTGCACTCTGAAGCAGGGGTGTTAATGCTGCAGTTTTATAACTGTAGTGTCAGCATGCCTCTGGCAAGACAGTGATGGAGTGAATGATGAAAGTTTTTCTTTTTTTGGGCCAACCTGCCTTGGTGGGAGACAGCCGATGTGTTAATAAAAAAAAATGATAGTATATTTTGTACATTTTCCAATATTAAGTGGGTTGTGTAATAGAAACAGTTATACTTTGGGCAAATAGGAAGAAAGCTTTCCTTGGTAACCAAACATATCCTAGCATAACACAACCTAACTCAATGTAACCTAACTTGCAACATTGTTGGTAGAATTACAGACAATATATGTTAGCTAAAAGGACACATGCAGATAATATGATATTTTCTTGTGGCAGCATTTCACTCTCCAGGAGCTTTGTCAAGCTGTTACACACAATATGAACACAGAAAGTATATATGTATAGGCAACAGAGTGAGATGTAAAGTTATAGCTTACTGCAGTGATTATGCTTTTTAAATATAATTCTAATACCTATATATACCCTCTCGTATCCCTGTAATGTTTGTAGTGGCTTGACAATGCTCCTAGAGAGTGAAACATTGCCACAGTAAAATATTGTATTAGTTGTACATGTGTTCTTGCACCTAATGTAACCTAACTAAACCTAGATCAATGCACAATTCACTGAATACATATTGGGGAATTTGCATAATATTATAACGCCAATAAAAATTTATTTTGTAATTATAAAAGTAGTTTTTCAATAAATTTTTGAATTATTTAGTTGTACTTTACATGTAAAATTAGTGAAATAATAAATATGAGCTTAACATGTGCCTAATTAGAAAAATAATTCATCAGATTTGTTCATATGAAGTAAATTATGCTACAGTATTTAGAGTTTACTGAAGCTACAGTAGTTGTTTTTATGTGATGTTTTAGTACATTTCTTCTTCTTTCAACAAACTGGCTTATCCCACCGAGGCAGGGTGACCCCTTGCAACACGCATGGCTTACTGAGGAAGAATTCGAAAATTATAGTTAACATAAACATCAAAAGGCTTCAGTAAGATTTGCAGGTTAATAGCCAAGAAAATTAAAAAAATTAGCTTCACCTGAATGCAATGAAGGAAATTTTGGTTTCCTGATTTGAAAATTACTCTGGCAAGCCATATTAGTAGATAAATACCATTTTCTCTTTAATTACTTGGCAATGAGTGGTAACAGTTGCTTTGACTTTATATCTGTGTTTTATATTGACAGTTATTCACTATACAGTATTTGATTGAATCTGCAAGGATGGTGGGATGCCTTTGTGCAATTAAGATCTTTTGATCGAAGAAATTGGACCCTCCCTCTTCTTTTTTTCTTAGGATCAGTTTAAATTTTCCCATGCACTGCATGACCCCTATGGGTTTAGCAGTTTCTCATGAGTAGCTTTTGTTTTTAACGTGTCAGCCATTTCCCACCAAGGCAGGGTGACCCAAAAGGAAAGAAAAACCCAAAAAGAAAAAACTTCATCTTTCAACACTTCAACCTTCATACGTAATCACTGTCTTTGCAGAGGCACTCAGATACAACAGTTCAGATGTCACTCCAAATAGCCAATATCCCAAACCCTTCCTTTAAAATGCAAGCATCGTACTTCCCACCTCCAGGACTCAAGTCTGGCTAACTGGTTTCCCTGAATCACTTCACAAAATATTTCCCTGCTCACACTCCAACAGCTCACCATGTCCCAAAAACCATTCATCTCCATTCCTTTCTTAACACATTCATGCACACTTGCTGGAAGTCCAAGCCCCTCACCCACAAAACCCCTTTTACCCCCTCCATCCAACCTTTCCTAGGACGCCCTCTACCCTGCCTTCCTTTCCCTACAGATTTATACTCTCTCCAAGTCATTCTACTTTGTTCCATCCTCTCTAAATGACCAAACCACCTCAACAACCCCTCTTCAGCCCTCTGATTAATACTTTAGTAACTCCACACCTCCTTCTAATTTCCACTCTATGAATTATCTGCATAATATTTACACCACACACTGTGCTTAGACCCAACGTCTCCACTGCCTCCTCACTGCATCATTTACAGGCCAAGCTTCACAACCATATAAGTGTTGGTACCACTATATGCTCATACATTCTCTTCTTTGCCTCCATGGATAAAGTTTTTTGTCTCAACAGATACCTCAAAGTACCACTCGCTTTTTTTCTTCATCAATTCTATGATTAACATCATCCTTCATAAATCCATCTGCTGACAAATCCACTCCCAAATATCTGAACACTTTCACTTCCTCCATACTCCTTTCCAATCTGATATCCAGTCTTTCATTATCTAACTCATTTGTTACCCTCACCACCTTGCTGTTTCCTATGTTCACTTTCAACTTTACACACCCCAGATTCATCTATTAACCTTTGCAAGTTCTCTTCAGAATCTCGTAAAAGTACAGAGTCATCAGCAAAAAACATCTGTGACAACTCTCATTTTGTTTTAGATTCCACATATTTTAATCGCACACCTCTTCCCAACACCCTAGCATTCAATTATTTTACAACCCTATCTATAAATATGTTGAACAACCATGGTGACATTACACATTCCTGTGTAAGGCCTATATTTACTGGAAAATAATCTCCCTCTTTCCTGCAAACCCTAACATGAGCCTCATTATCCTCATAAAAACTCAGTTAAACAGCATCAATAACCAACTACTTACTATTATTATTATTTTCACAAAAAATTTGCCAAACCCAGTGCTGCAAGGCTGAGGGGATGCTATCAGTAAAGGGAAGCAGTCTGAAGGGTGAGCTCATGAGGTAACAAGTAAAGTCTGAGTTTGCACAATAAGTCAGTATCAGCCAAAAAGTCATAAACTGTCTACAGGTACAGTACACTGAAGTAGGGCTTTCAAAATGGGAGTCTAGTTACTGAAGAGACCAGAAATTGATTCTACACATTCTTTAAATGGTTCAGTCAATCAAAGGGTATTTGACCATGATCACAGCCTGACAGGTTTCACAGAGGCACTGCATGTATAACAGCTTTGTGATGGTTTTGTAGATAGTACACATTAGCACAAGAACCATTTTTCAAATGCACCGGTGATGAAAAAGTTGACCAAATACTAGACTGTGATTTGATCAATAAGAACATAAGAAGATTATTGCAGCAGGTTTACTGGCCTGTGCAATGAGGGACCTCAAACCAGCCCTTCTCTCTTGTATATCTGTCCCACTTATTTTTAGTTGCTTGAGCTGCTAGCTTTGATAACTATTCGGCAACCTATTACACTATTAACCCTTGTGGGTTTGGTGCTTAGTTCTGATTATAATAACAATAATAATTAATGCTATTATATCTAGGCCGACTTGTTAAAAAAAAAAAATATCTAGGAGGGAAATGCTGAGCCCATAGGGAGTCTTACAGTGCCTGGGGAATGGAAGACATTCAGGTTTGATCCAAGGAAGAGGAGAGTCCCTTAAGGTAAGATTGTTTTGCTCATTGACAACAATACTGCAGAGCCAATTTTATTTCGTGCCCTTTCCAAATCTAAAATTATCCATGAATTCATTTTTTTTTTATTCTTTGTTAGATATCCTCAGTACCTCATATATATCCTCATTATTTATTCCTGTCTTTCACTTGTATACTTCAATTATATCTTCTCTCATTCCATATCTTTCAAGCGAGTGTGAGTTCAGGACTAAAAAACCCCTCTGTTTGAAAGCTTCCTTGTGCAGTGGATTAATTTTGTCGTTCTTTATATGTTCTTTGATGCATTAATATCCATTCTGTAGAATGGAAACCAGATTATTATTATTATAATAAAAAAGAAGCACTAAACCCACTAGTATCATACAGTACTGACTGCAGAGCAGGGAGTGATCCAGGATCAAAGGATGAGCAAGGGTGGAGAGGACAACAAAGGTAGAGTTAGGAAGGGCTATGAGGAGTGCTAAAGGAAGTATTATCAAAGTTTGTGCAATAAATTGGTTGCTGTCAAAGAGGGAGTCTGTGTTAAAGGTGGGTCCATCAGCAAGGAGGGAAGATAAAGTATGGGCATAAGAGTAGTGACGAAGTCAGAGGAAAATTCCGTGTGCTCGTTGACAGGACAGTCCAATAGAATATGGGAAATTGAAATTAGAACCAGACAATTCTCACAAAGTGCAACAGTGCCGCTCCATGAGATACCCATGAGTGAGATGGGTGTGCGAAGACAGGAGAGTGTTGTCTCTCAACCTCGGCATCGCTGTATGACCCTTGTAGGTTTAGCGCTTCTTTCTGATTATAATAATAAACCTCAGCATTGATGACTAGAAGGCCAGAAACCTAAACTTGGTTTGATAGAATGTAATTTGTTATGAAGCATGTCAAACCAACATCGTTGCCAGTGGTTGGGAAGGTGGTTAGAGATTACCTCTATATGAAACTGGGAGGTCATTTACTGCAGACTGCTCATTGCCCTGAACATCAATATGACCAGGGACCCAACAGAAAACGATTTCTTTATTTTTGCTAGTAATGCGGTGTAACCAAAGTTGTATACGAAGAACTAGGGGATGAGGTGAATCAAATATTTTAATAGCTTGCAAAGCACTAAAGGAGTCCAAGACAATTCTAAACTTTGAAGTAGGCATGGATGCAATACGGATAATTACAATGAGAATGGCATACAATTCAGCTGTAAAAATGCTAGCCAAGTTTAATAAATGACCTCACATCACAGTGTCAGGAAACACTGCTGCAAACCCAACACCATCAAAGGATTTAGAACCATCAGTGCACACTGCAATGGCATGAGAATGAGATTGCAAGTGATTAAGAAAGAGAGAGCGAGAAGCAACTGTAGGGATTTGGGCTTTTGTGCATAGCAGTGCGGAAGAAGAGACACTAACTGTCGGAACTTCCCAAGGGGGAAGTGAAAAGTTAAATGCTAGATGAATGTATAAAGGGGGCAATTGAAGAATAGACGAGTGACTGAACAAAGAGAAAAGGGATGAAGTAAATGGGCGGCGAACAAATGATGGACTTCTGCTAATGATTGGTTACTATTCTGTATGTAGAAGGATTGTGAAGGTCATGAGAGTGGGCAAAATAGCGGAGGCAATGAGCATCACAATGATCGTTCAAGGATGGGACATTTGCTCCTGCACAGAGGCTCTTGACAAGTGAGGAGTGAAAAGCACCTAGACATAAACGTAATCTCTGATGATAGATGGGATCAAGTTTAGAAAGAATTGCAGGAGAGGCTGCAGAATATATCTGGTTATCATAATCTAGCTTTGATAAAATTAGGGCTGAATGCAGTCGAAGGAGGGATCAACGATCTGCCCATGAAAGATAAGCAAGGGTTTTAAAAAGGTTCAGCCGGCTATAGCAAGTTGCTTTTAGAGAGGTAATGTGAAGGTTTCCAAGACAACCGGCGATCACACAGTAGGCCGAAAAATCTGACTGTATCACATTCAGGGATTCGTGAGCCATACAGGTACAATGAAATATATACTACATACGTATGTGTCTACTTTGAGAATTGGGAGGTATTGGAGTTCAAGTTATTCAAGAATGTCATCACCACATGTCTGAAAGTTATGTTGAACAATGGTATGAGGTAGAATGACGGTACCGCTACAAGAATCGAGAGTGATATTTTTTAATTGTTACAGGGATAGCAACTACTGTGGTAAGGAGAGAAAGACTGTGGGCTTGGCTAATATTGTGTACCGAGATGATGCGTGCAATGCTCTTGAGAGCATGAAATGAAATATTTTGACAAACATGGCGTAGGAGTGCCTTGCCGATACTATTATCTGAAAGAAAGTCAGTAGATGTCGGTTGTAGAGTAAAAAACTTAGTCCATAAACCATACCCCGGCCGGGATTGAACCCGCGGTCAGAGAGTCTCAAAACTTCAGCCCGTCGCGTTAGCCCCTAGACCAGCTAGCCACAATAAGATTCATCCAACTAGGTATATTTCTACACCATAGGAAGGTTAGCACAGGCACCACTGTGACCACAAATGCAAGTTTTTACAGACGAATCTCCAGCTAGCGTGGCCGTGACAAACTCTAGCTCAAGTCCCTTCACTGCCGTCAACATGACTCACGAAATCGTAATTCATTACGATTTCATGAGTCATGTTGATGGCAGTGAAGGGACTTGAGCTAGAGTTCGTCACGGCCACGCTAGCTGGAGATTTGTCTGTAAAAACTTGCATTTGTGGTCACAGTGGTGCCTGTGCTAACCTTCCTATGGTGTAGAAATATACCTAGTTGGATGAATCTTATTGTGGCTAGCTGGTCTAGTGGCTAACGCGACGGGCTGGAGTTTTGAGACTCTCTGACCGCGGGTTCAATCCCGGCCGGGGTATGGTTTGTTTGCAATCGTGTCATTACGATTTTGTGAGTCAACTTAGTCCATTGTGTACTTTGAAACATAGCGTGTAAGGGAAGCGAGTGTCGTGCCGGTCTTTTCTGGGCAGAGTGAGAAGTAATACAAGCGTCATCAGTTAATGGCCTTGGTCGTTTAGGTGTGGGACCGGAGTTGGTCCGACTTGAGATGGGCGTGTGATCCGAGAATCGTTGCACTGCAGAGGGAGAAGCTGAAAGCAGAGTCAAAGAAGTGCAGAGGTCCGATGTATCGAAGGAGTCAGGTGGAACCTCAGCACCTGGAGCTGCTGACAAAACAGCACTATCAGAAGGTACAGGGGCACTAGAAACGTCCGAAGAATGGTCAAATGTCGATAGAGTCGGAACAGGCTGTGGTAGCAGAAAGGGGCCCGGGAGGAGCTGGTTCTTGGATTTGGGCCCCTCAAGGGAGGTTCCTTGAAGCTGGTGAGGGGCTCTTGATCTAGGAAATTGGATCTGTGCTCCAGTTCCCTGAATTGAGTCTGAATGCCTTCTATCCCCCCCCATGCACTGTATAATCCTCCGGGTTTAGCGCTCCCCCATAATAATAATAATAATAATAATCATGGATTAAGGACTCCACGTTTATGCCACAGCTTTTTGTTTTTTAGAAAACAAAAGAAAAAAATAACAAAAAAGGGGGGAATAGCTCCTAGAAGGAATGAAAGGGCCGTAAATCCCCCTCCGCGCCCAAGAGAACCCCAGCACCACAAGTAGTGCAGATGCAGCATGGAACCCATGCCATACCCTGCCCTTCATGCCAGTCAACCAGCAATCTGGGATAGCAACCTCACAATTACCATGCCACCTCGGTGGACAAAAGAGAGGGCAACCGGATACCCGCCACAAAGCATACCTCCTTCGGCCACCACTTCCCAGAATCTGACAGGCAGCCTCCAGAAATACACTCGTCACCCGAAAAACACTCAAAGCCGCCCCTGAGAACCGGAGAGGGAATGACACATCCCCAGTTGATCCAGATTCCACGACAAACTACACCACCACCAAGGACCTCAATGGAATGGGTTGAACCACGGTACCCTTTCCCCCACCTAGGAACTAGAATGCCTGAGGGAAGAACCCCAAAGGTTGAAAACAGGAAAGGGATAGGGGATGGATGGGGAGAGGAAGAAAGTGAGGGGAAGGATGGGATAGGGAAGGGGGGATTGGGGGTAATTAGGTTCGGTCTGAAGAAGACCAAAAGGTCCAATTCCTCAGACCAATAGCCTCTACCACAAGGAGCCCCCCTTAAAGAGGAGCAACACTGGAAGCAGGCTGTAGTTCACCATGTAGAGATAAACTGGACTCATAATACAAGGATATGTGAACATACCGTAGCTCATTTGCGAACATTTTATCTTTTATAAATGAAGATTATTATTACTATTATTTTAATCAGAACTAAGCGCTAAATGAAGATGACTGTCATATATTTACCATAGGAAACTTTCCACTTTTCTTTTAATAAATGGGGAAGTTTTAATATAATGTTATGAAGAACACAAGACTTGGAATATTGATACACTTTAAATTTATTTCGTACAAATTCTGATGATTAGAAAATGAGTCGTAAGGAAAGGTGTATGAGATTATGTTATATTTAAAATTTGCGGCATGGACATTTATTTAATCAAACGATTGTATCAAGAGATGCAGTTTGATATGACGAAAACTGTGTTGACACTCAACTTTTGGAAATATATGTATTACTGGTTAGGAAATATTAGTGAACATGTTATTTGTAAACGATGTATGTATATAACAAATTACTAGTGTGTAAACTAACGTAGAAGATACAACCACTATCATTAATTCACAGAAATATTCAAGAATCCAATGAATTACCTAATGTTTATTCAGCATAAACTTTGTATATGCTGCACTCATTCATCCTCGAATAATTTAATTCTAAAAATACCTATCAGCACCTATTCTGTGTTACAAGACAATGTGTTGACAACTGAAATTATGCAAGAACAATGATATATATCAGCACCGATCTGAAACAAAATGTGAGCAAAACTTGAATCCTCATTCGAGGTTCAATGTTTTCAACTGAGAAAAATTATCATGATAAGACTATTAATAAATTTTAATAAAAACATGTTTTCATGATATTCATAAATTATTATTGCAGTGCTGGTGTTATTGATAAAGGTCAAGGTGTATGTCTTTCTTAGAAGCACTTCCTGTGGACAATAGATGGGCCAGATTCATCATATTCTTGTTTGCTGATCCACATCTGTTGGAAGGTAGAGAGCGAAGCAAGAATGGAACCGCCAATCCATACAGAGTATTTACGTTCTGGAGGAGCAATGATCTTGATCTTCATAGTGGATGGTGCAAGTGCAGTAATTTCTTTTTGCATTCTGTCAGCAATTCCAGGATACATGGTGGTGCCGCCAGACATCACAGTGTTGGCGTACAAGTCCTTACGGATATCGACATCGCACTTCATGATGGAATTGTATGTAGTCTCGTGGATTCCAGCATTTTCCATGCCAAGAAAGGAAGGTTGGAAGAGAGCCTCAGGGCAGCGGAACCTCTCGTTTCCAATGGTAATAACCTGACCGTCGGGAAGTTCGTAGGACTTCTCGAGGGATGAAGACTGAGTTGAGGTAGCCATCTCCTCCTCGAAGTCGAGGGCGACATAGCACAGCTTTTCTTTGATATCACGAACAATTTCTCGCTCTGCTGTGGTTGTGAAAGTGTAACCTCGCTCAGTAAGAATGGTCATCAGGTAGTCTGTCAGGTCTCGACCGGCCAAATCCAGACGCAAGATAGCATGAGGAAGGGCATATCCTTCGTAGATGGGAACAGTGTGTGATACACCATCACCAGAGTCCAAAACAATGCCAGTGGTACGACCAGAGGCGTATAGGGAGAGCACAGCCTGGATTGATACATACATTGCAGGGGTGTTGAAGGTTTCGAACATTATTTGGGTCATCTTCTCGCGATTGGCCTTAGGGTTGAGTGGAGCTTCTGTCAGCAGAACTGGGTGTTCTTCAGGAGCCACACGCAGCTCGTTGTAGAATGTGTGATGCCAGATCTTTTCCATGTCGTCCCAGTTAGTAACAACTCCATGCTCAATGGGATATTTGAGAGTCAGAATACCTCGCTTACTCTGTGCTTCGTCACCTACATAAGAGTCCTTCTGACCCATGCCCACCATCACACCCTGAGGGAAAGACAACAAAAACATTTGGTTGAGATACTCTTGCTCAATGTTGGTATTTAATATTGTTGCACACTTCCAGGAGCGCATCTTTATAACACAAATGTGCTGTCTTGGAACATAAATAATTATTATTGTTATCAACACTTTTATTAACAAGAGCTGACCTGGTGTCTTGGTCTACCGACGATAGAGGGAAAGACGGCGCGGGGGGCGTCATCCCCTGCAAAACCAGCCTTACACATACCGGAGCCATTGTCCACAACCAGAGCTGCAACCTCGTCGTCACACATTTTGGTGGTGGTGTGGTGTTAACTATTAGAAATATAATTTAATATAAAAAAATTAGTCAGTTGTAAATTTATTAGATTCACTGATATTTCATTTATTTTAATCTACTGTTTACCATACCAACATTTCTGGAAATCTAAATACAGTAAACTTTTACAGACATTAAATGGGTTTCTATTATGTTGTTCAGATAGTATTTAACAACTTGGTTACTTGATTTTACCAAGTAAACCGAATTTGTATTGTTTTTTAAGATATTTTTCATTTGTGACAATTATTTTAACTACAGTTACTGGCCTTATATACGTTAGATAACATTAAACTATTTTAGTAAGGCTTCTTAACTAAGTTGGATATGGTAAAATGTAAAACTACATAATATTTTAAGCCACGAGAGTACATCAATATATATTATTTGCTTCCACCACACGAGATGGAAATAGTTTTTTAGACCATATGATTTCTAGACCGAATCATCGTCAGAAGTTGGAGAATCCAACAATAAGTAAATATACCATCCTCCTTTATTTTAACCAGTCATATCCAAGACTGAAAAATATTTTTCAAGCTGGGATTTTAAGAATCTCCGTCAGAAATACTCACAGTATACCTGGAGAGAGTTCTGGGGGTCAACGCCCCCGCGGTCCGGTCTGTGACTAGGCCTCATGGTGGATCAGAGCCTGATCAACCAGGCTGTTACAGCTTGCTGCACGCAATCCAACGTACGAGCCACAGCCCGGCTGGTCAGGTACCGACTTAGGTGCTTGTCCAGTGCCTGCTTGAAGACAGCCAGGGGTCTATTGGTAATCCCCCTTATGTATGCTGGGAGGCACTTATTGTGTTGTCTCTTAACGTGCTAGTGACACCCCTGCTTTTCATTGGGGGGATGTTGTATCGTCTGCCGAGTCTTTTGCTTTCGTAGTGAGTGATTTTCGTGTGCAAGTTCGGCACTAGTCCCTCTAGGATTTTCCAGGTGTATATAATTATGTATCTCTCCCGCCTGCGTTCCAGGGAATACAGGTTTAGGAACCTCAAGCGCTCCCAGTAATTGAGGTGTTTTATCTCCGTTATGCGCGCCGTGAAGGTTCTCTGTACATTTTTATTATTTAAAATAATATATTATAAAAATGAGAGCTTCGATTATTGTGATAGTCTCAACTGTTTGCTCTAGTTGTTTCTTCAGGTTCAAAGTAACAGCTGAACATATCACCGTACATTTATATTAACAGGCTACAAACCGTATTTCCCTACCCAAGATTGTACTGGGAATCATGTAAAAAAAAAGCGATCTGAGGTAACTGTGATTGTTGAAAAAACCTGACTGAAGAAAACTATGACTCTTGTTACAAGCAAAGGCCTACTTGCAAATTTTCATTCAGGTTCTTTTAATTATTATAATCATGGGGGAGCGTACGAAAGGTATTTAGACTCAATTCAGGGAACCGGAGCACAGATCCAATTCCCTAGATCAAGAGCCCTTCACCAGCATCAAGGAACCTCCATTGGTCTCGTGCATTTTTGGTTTGACAGATCTACACATATTTAGATTATTTTGCATCCCCAGTGGTGTGTTTGTAGCGTCTCTTGGGATTAGATTTTAGATTTTGCCACCGAAGTGGCTAGTTTATTGTGCACCCCATATCCATCCTGTGGACGGTAGCGCGAGAGCATGTGGATACACAAAAGGCCTAGGAACTAGGCCCCAAAGGGTTAACGGGAATACATATGGATTTATATCTACATATCTATAGTTCACTTATCTGTTACAAGCAAATTTAGGAAATTTGCTTAGTATATCTGGTATCTTATTTTCATTAATAAGATATCTTGACATGTCACATAGGTTATTATACTGTCTGTCTCTGTATTCCTCAATAAGTGGACAATTAAGCACATAGTGTTCAAGAGAGTGACCATATGCCTGATCACATAATTTACATTTAGTTTGATCATCATCTGTGTGTCTCCCAAACTGCCAGAAGTACTTGTAACCAAGCCTAAGCCTGGCCACTACAACATCAGTCAGTCTGTTCACATTGCAAGTTGCTCCATAAACATACTTATCTACGTTCATGTTATCATAGTGGGTTATAGATCTACTCAGGCTTCTAACTGCATTCCTATAACAATCATCTTCATTATTTACTTCTCTCCTAATATTATTCCTAATGCTAGACACAGTTATACCAAAGTTATATTCTACGTTCTCCTTCTGGATACTCTTCTTGGCTAACATATCAACTTTATCATGAAGGAGTAATCCAATGTGTGATGGGATCCATAGCAATTGTACATTAATTCCTTTGTCCCTAATTTTTGAGTATCTATACCTGGCTTCCCCAATGAGCATGTTGTTGGAGTCATTATATGAGCCAAGAGCCTTCAATGATGACATAGAATCAGTAATGATGATAGAGTCAAGCTCAGTGTCATAGGTTAGCTTTAGCGCCATTAGGATTGCAAACAATTCAGTTTGCAGTGTAGACGCCCAGTTAATTCTTATGCCTAACTCAACAAATTTATTATCGTTCTTAACTAGGGAGGTGGCAACAAGAGCAGATGCAGCCCTGCCAGAAGACTCCTGTTTAGATCCATCAGTGTATATAACTTGTGATAACTTATTACTACCAGCTAGGCGAAAAATTTCTTCTTGAGCAGTTGCTCTAACAAGAGATTTAAGGAAGGGATTACTAGCAATGAGCTTCTTGGGAGGGACTTGTAGGTATGTGATATTAAATGAACACATCTTCCATGGAGGGGTGAAATGCTCTTGTTGCCTACAGTGATACAGTTCATGCAGGTTATAAAACTTAATGCAATTGCACGTTTTCACAATCCATTTAGATCTGTGTGTATTTACCTCTAGACACTTGGTAAGATTCACTGTGACAGTGTCTGGTTCGTTTCTCAACATTCTAATACCGAGTACAGTGTTAATTTCAACAATCCTATCACTGATACTAGAAATACCAAGCTCCTTCCTCATGTTAAGAACTTTTGTAGATCTGGGACAGCCAAGAATAGTCCTGAGAGCTTCATTTTGCATTAACTCCAAGGGTCGGAGGGAACTTTCTCTAGCTAATATCAACATGGGAGCAGCATAATCAATTAAGGACCTAACATAGGCTATGTACATCATTCTCACGATTCTCACATTAGCACCATAGTTGGGATTGTAGCCAGCAACAGCTTTGAGAGCATTTAGCCTAGCTTTACATTTCTTGTTTAGTTGTGGTATAGTGGATTTGTTAAAGGGTACATCTACACCAAGATATCTGTAAGTTTTAACGTAGCTAATGATTTCACCCTGCAAATAGATGGGTGGGGGATGTCGTTTGCTTGTTAATATCTTTGTTTTAGAGGAAGATATTATGAGGCCTAGTCGATTACAAATTGCTTGAACTTCATTAAGAATGGTATTCATCTTCTTATGCCCTGTTGTATGGATCATGATATCATCAGCATAGCTTATAGCTATATGTTTAGGTGAGGCAGGTAGAGCATTTAGGAGAGCATTAATCAGAATATTAAATAGCATGGGACTAAGAACTCCTCCCTGCGGTGTACCTAAAGACATTTCTTTAGAATCACTTCTGAAGCCTTGGTCAAGGACAGAGGATACTCTATTTGACAGGTATCCTATTATCCAGCAGAGTAAGCTACCACCAATATTCATTTTGGCTAGTTCATGTAGTATAACGGTTCTGTTTGCAATATCAAATGCAGATTTTAGATCAAGAAAAGTGGTAAAACTAGTAGAGGTGTGTGCAGTGAGAAAGGTGGAAATACAGTTCTGCACACTTTTACCTTTCATGAACCCATAGAGGTAGGGGGAAAGTTGATCTTGGGATAACTTTCAAAGGGAGACCAAATTTATGACTATTTTTGTCACTCAGTAAACTACGACTATTTCACTGCTACACTATTTTCCTTAGCCGCAAGAATTCCAGGAAAGGAATAGATTACAAACTTGGGCTGTCAGTCAGCATTTTGAGAACAGTAATGAGAAAAGAACTTCACTGACTGAAGGAGACCGACACTATTCAGTCTGCCTTCTATAATTCTATCATGTAGGAAGGGCCACATGTCTATAGTGCATCGAATAAAATCAGCAGACTCTTACACTGATAACCCTTGTGGAAAATACTGTATATATTTTCCGGAAATACGGTAATTTAGAGGTAAATAGATGCCCTATATTGTATTTTTAAAAGAAGTATGTTATCGAAAAAAAGTAGAGACACTCGCCATCTTGGTTTTTGAATTGGATAACCCTCACATATGAGAAACTTATGAGGCACTAGTACAACATTTGGGTATCTTTACTCTGGACAAGTTTCGCCACACAGTGGCATAATATTACGCCCCTACTGTAGCTTCCTCCGCCTTTTTCTGCACTGGGCTGGAGAAGCCACTGTGGCGAAACGTTAAGCCAGTGTGGCGACACGTTTCCAGAGTAAAGATATCAAAATGTTGCTCAAGTGTCATTTATCAACTTGTCGGTTTTGTAAACCATTCATTCACAAAGAAACTTATGACGACGTTTCGGTCCGACCTGGACCATTAACTAGTCACACACGACTAGTTAATGGTCCAAGTCAGACCGAAACGTCGTCACAAGTTTCTTTCTCCTATACGCGGGTTATTTGTGTATTGTTCCAGTCACAGTATTGTGCCTTTTTTACCTCAGCAGACTCTGAGAGTTACTACTACTACTAATAATTATTATTGTTACATTCATGGGTCAGCTGGGGGAATGGGAGGTATCAGGTTCGATCCAAGGGTAAGTCAGGTCCAATTCCTCAGATCAAAAAGCCCCTCACAGGCGTCAGTTCCTTGAGGGATTCATATTCTAATTATCCATTAAGCAAATTATGTTCGAAAGACACATAACAATATTTAGGAGTAAAAAGAAAAAAAAAAGTTGTCGAAGTATAGCCTATTGTGTATCATCCTAAGAAAAGTATTCAAATGAACTCTTCCTAGCAAATATTAACCCCCCAAAAAAGTCAAGTCACTGACTTGACTTTTTTTTGGGTTATCCTAAGTAATTTACACATATTACTAGGTTTGATAATTGTATTTATGTGTACCTGTTCCTAAATAAACTTACTTATTAACGATAATGCAAGTAACGACAATATATATGCAAGTTTTGCTTGTGTTGTATACAATTAATAATTCGCTATCGAAATCTTACGAACGAGTCAGATCTTCGAGTCTTACCAGAGTGAGAGACGGAAGTTGCAGGAGCTGACTCGTTGGTGTCGTGTGTGTGACTGACCACCCGGGCGGCCGGCTGGTTCTCTTACCTGTTGTTATCTGTGACGTATATACACGCCACGCCGGCACATTGTGTTATATCAGTAGGCTGATGACTTATGAAGAACAGCACTTCGAGATAAACAACCCCAATGGACCATCATCCTCTAGCTGAGGTATTCTGTCTGTGTTGCAGAGAACCTTGGAGGCGCCACAACATAATGGCGCTCCATGGTACACGACTTAAATGACTGGAAACATTATTATTAGTAGTAGTAGTATTAGGAATAGTAGTAGGAGAGGTAGTATTACTATTGTTTGACTGTTTCATGCTATGGAACAGAACTCTTCTCCAGGCTTAGGGACTGACAACCTCAAATCTACGACTTCAAGGATGATGGACTGATTACATCGTCTTCACATCTCTACTGTTCCTGCCTACTTTCTGTACTCGACTGAAGAAGCCTACTGTGTAGGCGAAACGTTTCGGAATAAAGTTTCCTGTTTAGCTAGAGAGAGTTCAGGGGGTCAACGCCACCGCGGCCCGGTCTGTGACCAGGCCTAATGGTGGATCAGGGCCTGATCAACCAGGCTGTTACTGCTGGCTGCACGCAATGCAACGGCTGGTCACGTACTGACTTTAGGTGCTTGTCCAGTGCCTGCTTGAAGACAGCCAGGGGTCTATTGGTAATCCCCCTTATGTATGCTGGGAGGCAGTTGAACAGTCTTGGGCCTCTCACACTTATTGTATTGTCTCTTAACGTGCTAGTGGCACCCCTGCTTTTCATTGGTGAGATGTTGCATCGTCTGCCGAGTCTTTTATTTCGTAGGGAGTGATTTTCGGGTGCAAGTTCGGTACTAGTCCCTCTAGGATTTTCCAGGTGTATATAATCATGTATCTCTCCCGCCTGCGTTCCAGGGAGTACATTAGTGTTTTTTTCCACATCTTGTCGGTATCACCATACCATTCTTTTCAATAATACATCAGTTTTTGTAGCATGTCCGATAATAACATATCCATATTAAGCGCTAAACCCGAGAAGGTCACACATTAACAATTTAACAGCATATCTGAGTCAGTCAGTGATTAACATTGAATCTTGTCTTGCGCGTTAAGTAATGTTAGGTTGAATTATGTGGGTTTTGTTACGTTTAATAACGTGTATCACAACAGCAAAATATTATCTACTGTAATACCAGTTTAATATTTTAAAATTCAAACTAATTAGTGGCGGAGAAGAGGTCGTAAACTATTACCAAAAATAATATAGCTAATAAGTAATTAGACATGAATCTGAGCAACTTTTATGGATTTTTTCATATATTCTTTAGCATCAACAGTATTTAGTTTATAAAATTATACAATATGGCGGCTGTTTTTGCTTTAAGATGGTACCAAACGCCGGCATTATATGTCATGGAACTTTTAGTATATTGTTCTGGATATTTAATTATATTTCTACCAGTTTTAACTTTTATCTAATTATTGCCAGCTTAACCTTAATTTTGATCAAGTTCCTAGGGAATATCCTCGTCACAAGATTGAAATGGTCATTTTTGTTTGACAACCCGTATCGGGTGAGTTTTCCCGACAAATTAACCAAACACATACTTAATGGTGTGTATACATAAAGAGTTTACTTCAGTTTGTTTTGTGGCTGGAGTTGTTCTTGGTGTTGATGTGCAGGTGAACTTTCATGCAGTAGTATATGAGTCAGGTTAGGTCAGGTTTGTCAGGAAACAGGTTAATTTGCCTGACATGCGTAGCATAACAAGGGGCTTTCTATATAGTAGTATGTCATTGTTGTCAGCTAGGCCTGTATACCATGTACATGTACTTGTAGTAAATAAAGATATTATTATTATTGTATTCCTTGCTGTACTGTTAAAACAATTGTATGAAATAATTGTAAAATACGATATGATTAATATTCCTAGTGATGTAACAATGTTCACTAGTATCTGATAAAGATCAGTTTGTGACCTCTATAATCCTATTTTTTTTTTTTTTTGTTTGCGCTATCGCTCCAGGTAAACTCCAGGATGAGCATGAGGTACACAAACTAGCCGTTCAGGCGACACAACTACTGGCTCTACCCGTATGGCACAAAATACACCGAGATATGTATGTTCTTTGTGTATATACACCGAATGATTAAAGTATTTTTGACTGATGGTGAACAGGTTACCTGTGGCCTTAGTTACTCGTGTAGTCGAGAGGTTTTAAACCCCATTAATCACCCAACTAGCTGGCAGAACATCTCTTCTGGTTACACCTGGTGGACGGTAAATGCTGTTCTTGGTCCCCAATGCTTGACCACACGATGGAGTACTTTCTACTTTATTGTCCTAAGTTTTATTTGGTCGTGCCAAACTTCGCCAGAATCTAGCTCAAAGAAGGATTCAAACGTTACTTGCAGGTTGGATAGTATCTAAGTGCTAAATAACCGTCTAGACACCAGACTTCAACAGTAGGGTTCATGTGTCACAAGCTGACGTAACCCTTAAAATCAAGAGCAGCAGCAACAACAAGCATGAGGCTGACAGCCGCTAAAATTTGCGCATTTCTATTTACTTTTTTTTTTATCACTACCCCTAATTAACCGCTAACCTGGAAGACTTTATTATCAAGAGATACATCCAGACATTTTCTTTGACTCTGACAATTCACACTGAGGAACGGAGAACGTAGGACTCATCCAGATATCCACCATGGGAGGTTCCTTGATGCTGGTGAGGGGCTCTCGATTTAGGGAATTGGACCTGTGCTCCAGTTCCCTGAATTAAGCCTGAATACCTTCCATCCCCCCCTCACATGCGCTGTATAATCCTACGGGTTTAGCGCTCCCCCTTGATTATAATACTAATAATCTCATGCAAGTCGAGTTTAGCTCTTAAACTGATTATATTGTGTGACAAATGATTATTTAGCTCAAGTATTTCTCTTTCGATAACCTTGAGTAGTCAGAATAAAACATAGTGTCTACACCCCAACGTCGTTAGTTAGAAATATTAACTAGTTTGTGGCCCGGTGGTCTGGTGGCTAAAGCTCCCGCTTCACACACGGAGGGCCCGGGTTCGATTCCCGGCGGGTGGAAATTCCGACACGTTTCCTTACACCTATTGTCCTGTTCACCTAGCAGCAAATAGGTACCTGGGTGTTAGTCGACTGGTGTGGGTCGCATCCTGGGGGACAAGATTAAGGACCCCAATGGAAATAAGTTAGACAGTCCTCGATGACGCACTGACTTTCTTGGGTTATCCTGGGTGGCTAACCCTCCGGGGTTAAAAATGCGAACAAAATCTTATCTTATCTTATCTTATCTTCTTTGGAATTAAAATTCAGATATGTCAGCGTAAAAAATATTTCTAGTAATAATTTAAAAATTCATATTTTAGTCAGGAAATATTAGTTTCATTTTTTTTTTTTGGATTCCTTCACTGAGAATAAATACTAAATAATATTTATCAAAATTTTGGAGCTCAGTCCCTGGACACATTATGTACCTCTGTTGATATGTTTGAACCAATTAAATTGATAATCTTACTGTGCTTAGGTGCCAGGTTATATTGAATATATCGGGATAATGGTTTTTATGCGATAACTTTAGATTATTTCTTTTTGCTTGGCTTCAAATTTTCAATTCTGAGCCTGGAGCTGTAGCTCAACACAATAAAGAGACACAGTAGCTGGAACTCAGTCCCTCCAAACATGTTTAAACTTTGAGAATTAAAATACTTAGTCATATAAACTCAGTGGCCACTTTATTAGGTACACCTGTACATCTCGTTCATGCAAATATCTAATCAGCCAATCACGTGGCAGCACCTCAGTGCCTAAAAGCACTGGAAGATATGTGATCTAAGGGACTTTTACTGTAGAATGATGTTGGTGTTAGACAAAGTGGTGTGTTTCTCAGAAACTGCTGATCATTTGGGATTTTCACATAAAAGAATCTCCAAGGTTTACAGGGAATGGTGTGAAAAACACGAAACGTCAAGTGAGGGACAGTTCTGTGGGTGCAAACACCTTGATAATGAGAGGGCAACGGAGACTGGCCAGACTGGTTCAAGCTGACAGGAAGATGCAAGTAACTCAAATAACCACGTGTTACAACAGTGACATGCAGAAGAAAATGTCTGAATGCACAACAAGTCGAACTCTGACGTGCTTAGATGCAGCAACAGAAGACCACGTAAACTTCCATTCCTGTTAGCTAAGAACAGGAAATTGAGGCAACAGTCGGCCCAGGCTCACCAAAACTGGACAGTTGAAAATTGGAAAAACGTCACCTGGTCTGACGAATCGTGATTTCCGTTGCAAAATGCTGGTGGTAGGGTAAGAATCTGGCGTAAAACTTTGGGATGTGGTGGAACGGGAGATTCGTAGCATGAATATGCAGCCAACAAATCTGCACCAATTTCGTGATGTTATCATGTCAACATGGACTAGGACCTGTAACGAATGTTTTTCAGCACCTTGTGGAAGCCATGCCACTAAGAATTTAGGTTGCTCTGGGGACAAAGAGAGGCTAAATGTATTTTGCAAGAACAATAATTTAAATATGCAAATACACCGCAGGGGCATGGTGTTAAAAACAAGAGCTTGAGGATTACATAGGAATTCAATGAATGAGGTGGAATTGGGTATCACAAACAGTGGTCCCAGAGCGAGGAAGAATATTGGCAACCAAGGCTACGCTGAGCATACATGGGTCTCCAGCAAAGGTTTATGTTATGTTATGTTATGTTATGTTGGCATGTGTGTTGTACCCCTAGCCTAAATTTCACTAATGAATTACAAAATATTTTTTATAGTTTTATTTGGATGTCCTTTGTTATGAGAATCTGCCGTAGCTAGATTGACAATTTGTTGTGTTGAAATCAATTGTTTTATAGTTTATAGCACCGTACTGAAGGCCTGACTCAAATTTTTATGTATTATAAACACAAGAATCATAGCTAACCCGAACTATACCCTTTATTTATTTACATAAACGGGGTGGATTCAATAATATTGGTCCCAATTGATGTTCTTGTTGAAGTTGAATCACTTGTTGAATCACTTGTTTGTCCCAGACCACTGGCACTCTGAATGCAGGTCTGTAACTGGATTATGTCTTGACCTGAGACTGGTCTTCGACACCGAATTCAATAATATTCCTTGAAATACACGATCTATCTCGTTTTAGCATTAACTCAATCAATCGACTGACCAGACAACCCCAAATGTGTGACAAGACCATTAGACTCTTGTCCATTCCAGACTGAATACCGATGGATAGGTTCGTCAGGAAACAGGACAAGTTTCCTGACGCGGGTCGTAGTCAGATGATGACCCACCTTTGGAGCTTTGGTCATCTGACTGAGGCCTTCCGCTGGCTTACCGGTCCACCCCCTTTAAAAATTATGGCCATGTATATTTATTGAATACCGATGTTTGGCTAATAGTTTCCAATGGTCTGCCTGTATGCCCAAGATTACAATTGTCACATCCAGACAGGAAATGTGGTATACACCTCCATCTGCTTGTACTGGAGAGTTCTTAATTAATATGTTTTGACTAGTTTCATTCTTAAATACATCTCTCACACTGAACATGGATGTTACTCTCATTGTCTTCATTTTGATGGACATCCTCTCTCCAGCCTCAGTGAAAAAGGTTTACTAAATAATTTTCCAGATATCTACATCAGTTTCAAAAGTATGTGTTTTACAGGAAACATTAAACATACTCTCATTAAACGCAAATACATACAGCTAATATAGGTTGACTAGGTTATAAAGCTTACGAACTAATCGAGAAACTAGGTTGCATGTCACCTGACCGCCACCTACCAAGAATCCTTAGTCCTTACAGAAATAAATTATCTAAGTATACACACTGAGGGATATACAACTGACTGTGCATCGTACACTGAGAGATACACATCTCTCAATTCATGTAATCGTCAATAGCTTGTGTAAAGTTACTCTCAGGGTTTCTGATCAGCGATCCTGGTACTTTTTTTCTCTCTCTTGTCCAGCATTCATTTAGTCAGGCGTATTAAATGATGGTCTTTTATATTGTTATAGCATACTCCTACATGTGTTTCTTAATAATTCATTTTTTTTTTAGCTTCGTTTTCTCTGAAAGCAACTCAAACTAATCATAAAATAAACTAATATAATTTGCAGTATAAAATACTATTTATTCGGGCTCGTCCTTAAACCTACAAGTAAAATTATATTATAAATATTTGTATTGTTACTAGGCTACAGTTGTTCATTATAGTGCACTTAGAAGCACTTCCTGTGAACAATGGATGGGCCAGATTCGTCATATTCTTGTTTGCTGATCCACATCTGTTGGAAGGTGGAGAGGGAAGCAAGAATGGAACCGCCAATCCATACAGAGTATTTACGTTCTGGTGGAGCAATGATCTTGATCTTCATAGTGGATGGTGCCAGGGCAGTAATTTCTTTCTGCATTCTGTCAGCAATGCCAGGATACATGGTGGTGCCACCAGACAATACGGCGTTGGCGTACAAGTCCTTACGGATATCGACATCGCACTTCATAATCGAATTGTATGTAGTCTCGTGGATACCAGCATTTTCCATGCCAAGGAAGGAAGGTTGGAAGAGAGCCTCAGGGCAGCGGAACCTCTCATTACCAATGGTAATAACCTGACCGTCGGGAAGTTCGTAGGACTTCTCGAGGGATGAAGACTGAGTTGCCGTAGCCATTTCTTCCTCGAAATCGAGAGCTACGTAGCAAAGTTTTTCTTTGATGTCACGCACAATTTCTCGCTCTGCTGTGGTTGTGAAAGTGTAGCCTCGCTCAGTAAGGATGGTCATCAAGTAATCCGTCAGGTCTCGACCGGCCAAGTCCATTCGCAAGATAGCATGAGGAAGGGCATATCCTTCGTAGATGGGAACAGTGTGTGATACACCATCACCAGAGTCTAAAACAATGCCAGTGGTACGACCAGAGGCGTATAGGGAGAGCACAGCCTGGATTGATACATACATTGCAGGAGCGTTAAAGGTTTCGAACATTATTTGAGTCATCTTTTCGCGATTGACCTTTGGGTTGAGAGGAGCTTCTGTCAGCAGAACTGGGTGTTCTTCAGGAGCCACACGCAGCTCGTTGTAGAATGTGTGATGCCAGATCTTTTCCATGTCATCCCAGTTAGTAACAATACCGTGCTCAATGGGATATTTGAGTGTAAGGATACCTCGCTTGCTTTGTGCCTCATCACCGACGTAGGAGTCCTTTTGACCCATGCCAACCATCACACCCTGGGGAAAAACATTCCAATATAGGGAACGGAATAGCATAAAATTAGGTCATCATTTTGGTCTCGTGTTTAATGACTGTGGATTAATTATTATAGCAACTGTAATATATTTTTTAATGAGCATCAGGTCTCATACTTACCTGGTGGCGTGGTCGGCCAACAATGGAGGGGAAGACGGCGCGGGGGGCGTCGTCCCCTGCAAAACCGGCTTTGCACATACCGGACCCATTGTCCACAACCAGAGCTGCAACCTCGTCATCACACATTTTAGTAAGAGCTGAAATAACATATTTTCAACATGATACCACGATACATGTATAAACATTCTTAAATGTTTAACAAAACTTTCGGTGCCTTAGCTGGGATCGTTTATATTAGGAAGAAACTCTTCCTCAACGCGTTAATGTGGGTCTGCCTTACTCTTATCTTGAGGAAACATTTCTTCTCTGCAACTTTCACTTGCTTATGGAAATTTCCGAGAAACTTGTTTTTGAAAAAAAAATGTTTTATAAGATAAAACCTTATCTTTAGTTTTTAGTATTATATATGGAGGGATGGATATGCACTGTTTTTCGGGCATTATTCACGGCGGTGCGAGACACTAACACTTTGTCACTGGCAAGTTATATTACCGGCTTGTTTGATTTGAACGTCTGGGATTGACTGCCCTGGCTAGTTATCCCTAAATTATCCTTGATGTTAGTGCAGAAAATGTGCTCATTAGTTCATAGTAAATAATGTGATCCCGTGACTTTAATAAGGTGACAAACTTAATTCCAGTAAGTAAGCGTATGTTGCATCACGTGTATATTACACCGTGTGCCAGAGACTGCTTAAATCCTGATACCCATCACAAACACGTCATTGCTTGTTTAAATCATCATTCATTAATTAGTTATCATTTGAGTGTGATCTTTTTTCCTGACTAAGATAATTTTACCCCTGGGTGAAGCATTTTGCATTACCTGCCCCTAGGTGAGGCACTCAGCCTTGCTCCTGGGTGAAGCACTCGGTCTTATCCCTGGGTGAGACACTCAGCCTTACCCCTGGACAACACTCTTACAATAAACAAAGGCGCCGAAAACCTCTAACAAAACTTAAAATGAAAAATGGCAAATGTCTTACTTGTAATGAATCCAAGTGAGGGAGAACTGGTGACAATACTTTGATGATGTCTCGCTGGTGACTGCCAGTCGATCTCGCGTCGGTCCTTTTATATGTTATCTCTGACACTCTCTCGTGTCGAGATTTATTACCATATTTGGTCACTCCTCTTATCTGCCCAGGAAGCAGATTATGACTGACTAATGAAAAATATTGATCTTCGTTAACCAGCTGACGTAAATGCGATTTGTTTTATGCAATGCTTTAGTAATTATATACGTTATATATGCAACCAAAGAGTGTAATACATATTTGTAACTTTTTCATGAATTGCGAGGCATTGAACAGGTATCAAACAGAGCCTAATGGAGGATTTTTTATTTATTTTCCTCTTGGGGCCCCTCCCACCACCTCACCAATCCTCGTTATCCCATATTTCCATCCTTATCCATCCTTCTTCCTTCCCTGTCTTACCAAAACTCTGGTCATAACTGGACTCGGTTGAGAATTGATAATTAGACCCATATTCAACATCTGGGTATCTTTATTTGTAGATGTTTCACCATCCAGTGGTTTATCGATACAAATTCATTCAAGTTATCAATTTTATCAAACCTTACTTAACAACCTGACCTCATCTTGCTGTCATTAACGTAATATAATAATTAAGTCTAATGCTACCCAACCTAAATTTAGTTAGATTTACTTGAATCAGTAAAATACAATAATTTTGGAAATAGTGAATTTCAGAGAGTTATTGTAATATTTTCAGAGGAGGTGCGCAGGTCCACTGCTAGCGCACTCAACTCACAGAGACCCATGGTTCGATCCCCAGTACGGGCGGAAACATTAGGACATGTTTCTTGTTGTCAGTGTTCACCTAGCAGTAAATAGGTACCTGGGTGTTAGTCGACTGGTGTGGGTCGCATCCTGGGGATAAAACTGACCTAATTTGCCCGAAATGCTCTGCATAACCAGGGACTTTCTATATAGTGTGTCACTGTCACCTATTTCTGTACATATTGTACATGTACTTGTAGAAATAAAGATTATTTTTATATTATTAATGCCGGTGAGGAGCTCTTAATCCAAGGAACTAAATTTATCCTCCAGATCCTCGGATTGAACTTGATTGCCTCACATTCCCCCGGCGCTGCATAATCACTTTCCGGGTTTGTGACAGTACACTCATCTTGTTGAGAAGAGCTATTGTTATTTCTTAGCCAAGATCGCAAATGCTGTCTTTTTCCTGCGAAGGAAAACATTAGCTGAAAAACAAGAGACGATTAGAATGTAGAATCTGAATGCTATAACGTTCTGAGTGTGGTGTTGGATGATCTATTAGAACCTACCCTGGTTCTTATACAGTCTGTTCTCTCTTACAAGTTCTTCTGTATACTGCAGTGTTTCGTAAATGAGACTGAAAAAATATATCCGAAATTGAATAGCTGGTGGAAAGTCCTTCAGTGTGCGTGCCGTTCAGTTTTACTGTTACATTTACCTAACATTGTACTATGCAGTGGGATATGAGTGATGGAGAATTAGCTTGACAATTTTAGTAAGACCCCATAACCCATCCCGTGGGTGGTAGTCACGATACACCCATCCCGTGGGTGGTAGTCACGACACACCCATCCCGTGGGTAGTAGTCACGACACACCCATCCCGTGGGTAGTAGTCACGACACACCCATCCCGTGGGTGGTAGTCACGACACACCCATCCCGTGGGTGGTAGTCACGACACACCCATCCCGTGGGTGGTAGTCACGAAACACCCATCCCGTGGGTGGTAGTCACGAAACACCCATCCCGTGGGTGGTAGTCACGACACACCCATCCCGTGGGTGGTAGTCACGATACACCCATCCCGGGGGTGGTAGTCACGACACACCCATCCCGTGGGTGGTAGTCACGACACACCCATCCCGTGGGTGGTAGTCACGATACACCCATCCCGGGGGTGGTAGTCACGACACACCCATCCCGTGGGTGGTAGTCACGAAACACCCATCCCGTGGGTGGTAGTCACGAAACACCCATCCCGTGGGTGGTAGTCACGATACACCCATCCCGTGGGTGGTAGTCACGACACACCCATCCCGGGGGTGGTAGTCACGACACACCCATCCCGTGGGTGGTAGTCACGACACACCCATCTCGTGGGTGGTAGTCACGACACACCCATCCCGTGGGTGGTAGTCACGACACACCCATCCCGTGGGTGGTAGTCACGACACACCCATCCCGTGGGTGGTAGTCACGACACACCCATCCCGTGGGTGGTAGTCACGACACACCCATCCCGTGGGTGGTAGTCACGACACACTCATCCCATGGGTGGTAGTCACGACACACCCATCCCGTGGGTGGTAGTCACCCCATACCTTTACAGTGGGTGGTAGTCACGACACACCCATCCCGTGGGTGGTAGTCACCCCATACCTTTACAGTGGGTGGTAGTCACGACACACCCATCCCGTGGGTGGTAGTCACCCCATACCTTTACAGTGGGTGGTAGTCACGACACACCCATCCCGTGAGTGGTAGTCACCCCATACCTTTACAGTGGGTGGTAGTCACGACACACCCATCCCATGAGTGGTAGTCACCCCATACCTTTACAGTGGGTGGTAGTCACGACACACCCATCCCGTGGGTGGTAGTCACCCCATACCTTTACAGTGGGTGGTAGTCACGACACACCCATCCCGTGGGTGGTAGTCACCCCATACCTTTACAGTGGGTGGTAGTCACGACACACCCATCCCGTGAGTGGTAGTCACCCCATACCTTTACAGTGGGTGGTAGTCACGACACACCCATCCCGTGAGTGGTAGTCACCCCATACCTTTACAGTGGGTGGTAGTCACGACACACCCATCCCGTGAGTGGTAGTCACCCCATACCTTTACAGTGGGTGGTAGTCACGACACACCCATCCCGTGGGTGGTAGTCACCCCATACCTTTACAGTGGGTGGTAGTCACGACACACCCATCCCGTGAGTGGTAGTCACTCCATACCTTTACAGTGGGTGGTAGTCACGACACACCCATAACGTGGGTGGTAGTCACGACACACCCATCCCGTGGGTGGTAGTCACGACACACCCATCCCGTGGGTGGTAGTCACGACACACCCATCCCGTGGGTGGTAGTCACGACACACCCATCCCGTGGGTGGTAGTCACGACACACCCATCCCGTGGGTGGTAGTCACGACACACCCATCCCGTGGGTGGTAGTCACGACACACCCATCCCGTGGGTAGTAGTCACGACACACCCATCCCATGGGTAGTAGTCACGACACACCCATCCCGTGGGTAGTAGTCACGACACACCCATCCCGTGGGTAGTAGTCACGACACACCCATCCCGTGGGTGGTAGTCACGACACACCCATCCCGTGGGTGGTAGTCACGACACCCACCCCGTGGGTGGTAGTCACGACACACTCATCCCATGGGTGGTAGTCACGACACACCCATCCCGTGGGTGGTAGTCACGACACACTCATCCCATGGGTGGTAGTCACGACACACTCATCCCATGGGTGGTAGTCACGACACACTCATCCCATGGGTGGTAGTCACGAGACACCCATCCCGTGGGTGGTAGTCACGACACACCCATCCCGTGGGTGGTAGTCACGACACACCCACCCCGTGGGTGGTAGTCACGACACAACCATCCCGTGAGTGGTCATGATAGACGCACATAATGGGGCTGGTGTGCGTTTCAACATTCTGCAACATAAGAATGTTACAGCAGTAACGAAATGTTTACAATAATACCAGAGTTAGTTATAACAATGATGAGTCGTGGAAAAAAGAGTTATGTTCATAAGTGTCTTTTCCCACATCCTGGCGGTATCACCAGACCATTTTTTCAGTAATGAGTTGGTTACGCCGTTGATGATTGCAGTTACGTGGACATTTACAATGAATCACAGTGTTAAGGAGATATGCTGATCCAAGGGATTGAACACAGGTGCTCCACTGATGAAGCAAGTCACAGTAGTCATGACTCATGTGCTGAACCAGATTTAAGGATTTGTCCGCCCATAGAGTGGGTATATTGTGACTACCACCCACTGTAAAGGTATGGGGTGACTACCACCCACTGTAAAGGTATGGGGTGACTACCACCCACGGGATGGGAATGGGGTCTTACTGAAGCTATCAAACTAATTCTCAGCCACTCTTATCCCATTGCTGTATTTATCCCAGGTAGGGGGATGCTGTATTTATCCCCAGGTAGGGTGATGCTGTATTTACCCTAGATAAGGGGATGCTGACTGTATTCCAGGTAGTATAGATGAGATTGCGCATTGGTAACAATTTCAGAAACAAGACACTCTCAAGATAAGCAATATATTTGAACATCGTTTCGCTCTGTGTAGAGCTTTACCAGTTTCCGAATTGATAAAGCTCTACACAAAATGAAATGTTCCAGTAACAAGTATAATATCCCCTAACGCGACGGTCTGGAGTTTTGAGACTCTCTGACCGCGGGTTCTATCCCCACCTGGAGTTTACCTGGAGAGAGTTCCGGGGGTCAACGCCCCCGCGGCCCGGTCTGAGACCAGGCCTCCTGGTGGATCAGAGCCTGATCAACCAGGCTGTTGCTGCTGGCTGCACGCAAACCAACATACGAGCCACAGCCCGGCTGATCCGGAACTGACTTTAGGTGCTTGTCCAGTGCCAGCTTGAAGACTGCCAGAGGTCTGTTGGTAATCCCCCTTATGTGTGCTGGGAGGCAGTTGAACAGTCTCGGGCCCCTGACACTTATTGTATGGTCTCTTAACGTGCTAGTGACACCCCTGCTTTTCATTGGGGGGATGGTGCATCGTCTGCCAAGTCTTTTGCTTTCGTAGTGGGTGATTTTCGTGTGCAAGTTCGGTACTAGTCCCTCTAGGATTTTCCAGGTGTATATAATCATGTATCTCTCCCTCCTGCGTTCCAGGGAATACAGGTTTAGGAACCTCAAGCGCTCCCAATAATTGAGGTGTTTTATCTCCGTTATGCGCGCCGTGAAAGTTCTCTGTACATTTTCTAGGTCGGCAATTTCACCTGCCTTGAAAGGTGCTGTTAGTGTGCAGCAATATTCCAGCCTAGATAGAACAAGTGACCTGAAGAGTGTCATCATGGGCTTGGCCTCCCTAGTTTTGAAGGTTCTCATTATCCATCCTGTCATTTTTCTAGCAGATGCGATTGATACAATGTTATGGTCCTTGAAGGTGAGATCCTCCGACATGATCACTCCCAGGTCTTTGACGTTGGTGTTTCGCTCTATTTTGTGGCCAGAATTTGTTTTGTACTCTGATGAAGATTTAATTTCCTCATGTTTACCATATCTGAGTAATTGAAATTTCTCATCGTTGAACTTCATATTGTTTTCTGCAGCCCACTGAAAGATTTGGTTGATGTCTGCCTGGAGCTTTGCAGTGTCTGCAATGGAAGACACTGTCATGCAGATTCGGGTGTCATCTGCAAAGGAAGACACGGTGCTGTGGCTGACATCCTTGTCTATGTCGGATATAAGGATGAGGAACAAGATGGGAGCTAGTACTGTGCCTTGTGGAACAGAGCTTTTCACCGTAGCTGCCTCGGACTTTACTCTGTTGACGACTACTCTCTGTGTTCTGTTAGTGAGGAAATTATAGATCCATCGACCGACTTTTCCTGTTATTCCTTTAGCACGCATTTTGTGCGCTATTACGCCATGGTCACACTTGTCGAAGGCTTTTGCAAAGTCTGTATATATTACATCTGCATTCTTTTTGTCTTCTAGTGCATTTAGGACCTTGTCGTAGTGGTCCAATAGTTGAGACAGACAGGAGCGACCTGTTCTAAACCCATGTTGCCCTGGGTTGTGTAACTGATGGGTTTCTAGATGCGTGGTGATCTTGCTTCTTAGGACCCTTTCAAAGATTTTTATGATATGGGATGTTAGTGCTATTGGTCTGTAGTTCTTTGCTGTTGCTTTACTGCCCCCTTTGTGGAGTGGGGCTATGTCTGTTGTTTTTAGTAACTGTGGGACGACCCCCGTGTCCATGCTCCCTCTCCATAGGATGGAAAAGGCTCGTGATAGGGGCTTCTTGCAGTTCTTGATGAACACAGAGTTCCATGAGTCTGGCCCTGGGGCAGAGTGCATGGGCATGTCATTTATCGCCTGTTCGAAGTCATTTGGCGTCAGGATAACATCGGTATGGTTTGTTTGCAATCGTGTCATTACGATTTCGTGAGTCATGTTGACGGCTTTGAGGGGACTTGAGCTAGAGTTCGTCACGGCCACGCTAGGTGGAGATTCGTCTGTAAAAACTTGCATTTGTGGTCACAGTGGTGCCTGTGCTAACCTTCCTATGGTGTAGAAATATACCTAGTTGGACGAATCTTATTGTGGCTAGCTGGTCCAGTGGCTAACGCAACGGTCTGGAGTTTTGAGACTCTCTGACCGCGGGTTCTAGCACCGCCCGTGGTCTGGTTTGTTTGCAATCGTGTCATTACGATTTCGTGAGTCACAGTATCCCCCCAGGTAAGAGGATGCCCTGTTACTCTCAGGTATCTCGGTAAAGTGAGATAAGTAAAACACCTCGTATTTACTAAGTCCAAAAGGAACACTCCGGTGTTTTCACCCAACGTTGTTATCTTATTCAAGACCTCATTAATGCTTCAAGACGTGTCATGTAATCTTAGATTACAGTTGTTGTTATCTACAGGTTATGTATAGGAAATAGATGAATTGGGTTAATGAATGAGATTGACGACTTAATGAATGTAGTTTATATTTAACAACTCACATATCCATTGTTAAATAATTATTATTTATTTCTCTGGCTACTTCTCAGCGGAATAACGTGATAGTTCTAGATTCTCTGCACTATGCCGTATTTCTCACCCCTGGTTAGTAATTCTAGTCTGGAGGTGAGAAAAGTATAATTCAAAATCAAATCAAAATCAAAATTTTAGTTTTATGTACAGTATACAACGTGTAAATTACAAGTAATAAAATATTGTTATGCAAAAAGAAAGCCACTAGCATGTATAGCTATTTGTAATTACCTGTTTGAGTTTGCAAGTTTTACCTCGTCTCTTGACTTTCAACTGATTGATGTGATTAAGTCTTGTCATACTTGACTCACGAAATCGTAATGACACGATTGCAAACAAACCATACCACGGGCGGGATTTGAACCCGCGGTCAGAGTCTCAAAACTCCAGACCGTCGCGTTAGCCACTGGACCAGTTAGCCACAAAAAGATTCTTTTTGTGGCTAACTGGTCTTATTTCCATTGGGTCCTTTATATATATATATATATATATATATATATATATATATATATATATATATATATATATATTGGACAAAATATAGGGAAGTACCACCTCTATAACTGGACTGGGGACCCTCATCCTCAGAGAAGACAATAAACGTACCTCAGGGAAAACTCAAGGTTCTCCCCGGAGCTGTTTGAATATTTTCTTCTCCTACCACCCCCTATATGTTTTATATTCTATGTGAACATTTATTAATAAACAGAATACATTTACAGAAAAAACAAACATGAATACAATGGCACAATGTATCAAAGATCATGAATTTCCTCCAGCTCCTCCAAGGCTGGATGCGAGCCAAGTATGCAGCAAGCATTTCCCCTCTGGATGGCTACGCTGGGGCGCTCGAACATGAAAGCGGCTGCCCTTGGGTCCCTGGTGGTGTCGATGAGTCTGGAACCCAATTCTTTAAGGAAACGTGTGGCATTTTTTCCCCATGATCACAATTATATTAATTATATTAATGTTCATCATGAAATTTAGGAAAGAGAAGTGCCCATACTAAAGAAAGGAGGCAGATGCTTAACAGATATATGTTAGTGTTTAGTACTGTGTTCTTTAAAACAACTCAAACCATTCGAAAAATAATATAAAGTACATTGTGGTACAAAATGCTCTTTATTCAAGACTGGTCCTTAAGGTATATAGGTTTTTTTAGTAAATAGTTGTGTTGATACTAGGCTACAGTTGTTCATTATAGTGCACTTAAAAACACTTCCTGTGGACAATGGATGGGCCAGATTCATCATATTCTTGTTTGCTGATCCACATCTGTTGGAAGGTGGAGAGGGAAGCAAGAATGGAACCGCCAATCCATACAGAGTATTTACGTTCTGGAGGAGCAATGATCTTGACCTTCATAGTGGATGGTGCCAGGGCAGTAATTTCTTTCTGCATTCTGTCAGCAATGCCAGGATACATGGTGGTACCACCAGACAACACAATGTTGGCAAACATGTCCTGACGGCCATCGATATCGCACTTCATGATGGAATTGTATGTAGTCTCGTGGATACCAGCATTTTCCATGCCGAGGAAGGAAGGCTGGAAGAGAGCCTCAGGGCAGCGGAACCTCTCGTTTCCAATGGTAATAACCTGACCGTCGGGAAGTTCGTAGGACTTCTCGAGGGATGAAGACTGCGTTGCGGTAGCCATTTCTTCCTCGAAATCGAGAGCTACGTAGCAAAGCTTTTCTTTGATGTCACGAACAATTTCTCGCTCTGCAGTGGTTGTGAAAGTGTAGCCTCGCTCAGTAAGGATGGTCATCAAGTACTCCGTCAGGTCTCGACCAGCCAAATTCACACATAAGATAGTATGACAGCAAACGTGACCTTCGTATATAGGAACTACATGTGACACTCCATCGCCAGAGTGTACAATAATAGCATTATGTCGTCCGGAGGCATATAAAGAGAGCAAAGGCTTTAGTGACACATACATGGCAGGGGTGTTAAAGGTTTCGAACATGATTTGGGTCATCATCTCCCGATTAAACTTAGGGTTAAGGGGAGCCTCTGTCAACAGTACTGGGTGCTCTCCCGGGGTTACTCGCAGCTCCTTGTAGAATGTGTGATGCCAGATCTCCTCCATGTCGTCCCAGTTAGTGACAGTGCCATGTTCGATGGGATATCTGAGCCTAAGTATGCCTCGCTTGCTCTGTGCGTCATCACCGACGTAGAACCGGTCATCCATGCCAGCCATCACACCCTGGGGGAGGTTCACTGCTATTTTAACAACGGAATCGCATAAACTTGAACCATCTATGTTGACTATTGTGTTTGATCAAGTTGTTAATGAACTTTTGTATCAGATTTGTAATATCTTTCTCATAAAATAAAAAAAATGCTTCTTACTTGGTAGCGTGGTCGACCGACCATAGAGGAGAAAATGACGCAGGGGCTCTCGTCTCCGGCAAAACCTGCCTTGCACGTGCCAGAGCCAGTGTCCAGAACGAGAGATGAAACCTCGTCGTCACACATTTTGGTTAGAGCTGGAATACACAACATTTTTCAACGATGCTATTATATACACACACACACACACACATACACACACACACACACACACCGTTATGCGCGCCGTGAAGGTTCTCTGTACATTTTCTAGGTCAGCAATTTCACCTGCCTTGAAAGGTGCTGTTAGTGTGCAACAATATTCCAGCCTAGATAGAACAAGTGACCTGAAAAGTGTCATCATGGTCTTGGCATCCCTAGTTTTGAAGGCTCTCATTATCCATTCTGTCATTTTTCTAACACTTTTCTACTGAGCTACTAATGACTACTTTCTACAGAGTACCTACTGAATACTTACTGCTGGTCTTTGTATCTCACAATTCAAACCTTTATAATTTTTTGTGGTGGGGCTGAGGGCGTCTCACTTTCCAGACGACGTTTGACAGATGTATTCTTTATTGAATGTTTAATCTCATCTGACAATACGTTCTCCTCTTTATCTTTGCAGGATATATCTATATCATTGTTGAATTCAGTCAACATTGATTTGACGATGTTGATTGCCGTAATATCGGGGAAATACTTCATTCTAATACCGATCCAGCGGATGAAGTCATCGGGGTCCATGAGTCTGGAGGTGACAATTATGTCTAGGAATGCTAGTGCGTGGTACGCACATGTCCCACCGTCCTGTTCTATGTTAACAATGATCCCAAGTCTTCTGAAACGGGTTCATCTTGCGGTATTTTCTCATCAATTTCCGGGAGGTCATAGAATGAGCACCGTCATAGTACAGCAATGTCCCATCAAGGCAGGAATACACAGCAATGCTGTGTTGTTTTCCTGTCAACCCTACAATTCGACCATGACCTTTGGGTAATGAAGGCTCCAGAAGGAGGTCATCATCCCAACACACTTGACATACTTTACCGAATGGACGAGGAGTGTTATTAACAATGTTCAAGATATTATGTCCAGTCAATCCTCTGGTGGCCTCCATGATTAGTTTTTAGATTTTGCCACCGAAGTTGTTAGTTTATTGTGCAGCCCATATCCATCCTGTGGAAGGTAGCGCAAGAGCATATGAATAGACAAAAGGCCCAGGAACTAGGTCTGGCACTAAAAACACCAAGAAGATGATTCAGAAGTATTGGTAAATAACATCTGGCAAACATAGCTGAACCATCAATATTCTGTCAAACAAAACCGTCTCATTTAACTCTGTTGTTCCTCCAACTTCCATACAAAACTAATTACTCACATCGTCTCATTATATTTCTACTGTAACTTAGTAAGTTCCTTTATCACCAACTTCTTTATTCAGTCATCCCACAAAACTGAAGATCAATGAATGAGTTTAAAATAATAAATCATATTTTTAAAAGTGTACTTCTTGTACATTATGTACCTTTTATTGTATATATAATTGTAGTTAACTGTTGTACAAGTCTTACTTAACTCAATATTATTGAATCACATTACAACATTAAGTCATATTTTTAAAAATTGTACCATTATTTATTAGCTATCTTTGTTTTGTATTTTTGTCTGAAATGTCTTACATACTAGTTAATGGCTTTTTGTGTCCATCAGTGTTTTATTAAATGTAAACTTTATTAACTTTGTACAACTTAAAAACAAACAAATGAATTTGAAACTTGAATTGTTTAATGACACTAAACAGTTACAGTGTCTTACCCGCTATTAGTTAATTGTTTAATGACACTAAACAGTTACAGTGTCCTACCCGCTATTAGTTAATTGTTTAATGACACTAAACAGTTACAGTGTCTTACCCGCTGTTAGTTAATTGTTTAATGACACTGAACAGTTACAGTGTCCTACCCGCTATTAGTTAATTGTTTAATGACACTAAACAGTTACAGTGTCCTACCCGCTATTAGTTAATTGTTTAATGACACTAAACAGTTACAGTGTCCTACCCGCTATTAGTTAATGACACATTACTTAATGACACATTACTTAATGACACATTACTTAATGACACATTACTTAATGACATTACTTAATGACACATTTCAACATGTTTCCTTACACCTGTTGTCATATTCACCTAGCAGCAAGTAGGTACCTGGGTGTTAGTGGACTGGTGTGGGTGGCATCCTGGGAGACAAGATTGAAGACCACAATGGAAATAAGACAGACAGTCCTGGATGACGCACTGACTTTCTTGGGTTATCCTGGTTGGCTAACCCTCCAGTGTTAAAAATCCCAACAAAATATAATATGTGTGACCTGGAGTTCTAACCCCACCCGAGGTATGCTTGATAAAAGTTCTACACTCTTGTCTGGCCAACACTCAATATTTTTATTTGTTTTATCTAATTTTTAAGGAAACTCCATGGAACTTATAATAATAATAATAATAATAATAATCTCCTTATTACATTATTAACTCAAACATAAAAATGAAATACCATTGTTAATGAATTTATCCTAAATATATAAATGTAAAATATAAATCATAAATACACACACATACACACACACACACACACACAAACACACACACACACACGGAGAACTTCTTGGTGTTCTCTTTATGTGATCATTCAGAGTTTAATCATGTTTTGTGGAGGTGTTGAAGGCGTCTCAGTGTCCAGTGGACGCTTAAGAGTCTTCTTGTCAGCAACTAGTAGATGATCTTTAACGTCTGCCAACAATACGCTCTCTTGTGGATCATTGCAGGAAGTAACTATATCATTATTGAATTCAGTCAACATTGACCTGACAAGGTTGATTGCTGTAATATCTGGGTTATATTTCATTTTGGTGGTGAACCAGCGGTTGATGTCATCAGGGTCCGTGAGCTTGGAACTAACAACTATGTCCATGAATGCTATAGCATGGTACACGCAGGTACCAGCATATTGTGGTACCTCACCAACACTTAGGAGTCTTCTGAAGCAGCGGTGCTGGTTGAAGTAGTCATTTGCTATTTTGTTGGCGAACTCAGGATTGCCGCCATTGTAGTAGATTAAGGTGCCATCTAGGCAGAAGTACAGAGAGACAACATGAGTGGTTTCCTTCGTCACTACAAAGCGACCGTGACCCTTGGGTAGAAGATGTCCACCAAGTAGATAATCGCTGGAGACAACTTTGCATCTTTTGCCGAACGCACGAGGAGTATTATTAAGAATGGCGACGATATCAGACTTTCGCAATGGTTGGGTGACCTCCAGGGTGACCTCATTTTTCTTGTCCTGACAGCAAGTCTTGTTGTTCATTTTTTCTTCATTAGACTTTTTGGAGGGAGAGAACTTTAAGTTTTCCTCTTCTCTCTTCCTTTTACTAGCATTATCTGGCATACACTTCGTTATCCATAGTTTCGTTCTCAGATCAGAAAGAAGATTTTCATACATTATATTTGTCTCATTTTTCTTGTCCTGACAGCAACTCTTCTTGCTCATTTTTCCTTCATTAGATTTTTTAGATGGAGGAAACAGAGAATTTTCCTCTTCTCTCTTCCTTTTACAAGCATTGTCTGGCATATACTTGTATTTATTTGATGAATCCATTACTGATGTTTATACTAACAAGAGTAACAATGTATTTCTTCTTGATGATTTGCCGGTACTTCCGGCCCGGGTCTTCTCCAGATGGTAAAACAAGATACAGATTACCAGTATAACCTAGTAAATATATCTCTCTTGGAGATTATAGTTAGGTTGGAATATACTAACAAGATATACAGATTACCAGTATAACCTACTATAATATATCTCTCTTGGAGATTATAGTTAGGTTGGAATATACTAACAAGATATACAGATTACCAGTATAACCTAGTAAATATATCTCTCTTGGAGATTATAGTTAGGTTGGAATATATGTATTGTGGTGCTTATTAGCAATATATTGAAGATGTAGTGAATGTATTATAGTGAACATGCAGTGAATATATTATAGTGAAGATGTAGTGAATGTATTATAGTGAACATGCAGTGAATATATTATAGTGAAGATGTAGTGAATATATTATAGTGAAGATGCTGTGAATATATTATAGTGAAGATGTAGTGAATATATTATAGTGAAGATGTAGTGAATATATTATAGTGAAGATGTAGTGAATATATTATAGTGAAGATGCTGTGAATATATTATAGTGAAGATGTAGTGAATATATTATAGTGAAGATGTAGTGAATATATTATAGTGAAGATGTAGTGAATATATTATAGTGAAGATGTAGTGAATATATTATAGTGAAGATGTAGTGAATATATTATAGTGAGTTTAGTTTAGTTTAATATGTTTATTATGCACTCCATACCCATCCTGTGGGCGGTAGTTAAAAGATTACAGAGGTACATAATTGGTCCAGGGACTGGACTCCAAAGTTTTGATAGCTGAGCAAGTTACAGAGGTAATGAACTCACAATTTACAAAGGTAATGAACTCACAATTTACAAAGGTAATGAACTCACAATTTACAAAGGTAATGAACTCACAATTTACAAAGGTAATGAACTCCAGGTAAGTCTGGTCACAATCATGACAAGTTACATAATATATATATTATAGTGAAGATGTAGTGAATGTATTATAGTGAAGATGTAGTGAATATATTATAGTGAAGAGGGGGTGGGGATAGGGGGTGGAGGTGGTGGGGGTGGGGGTGGAGGGGTGGAGGGGGGTGGGGGGAGGAGGCAGGTGAATGGGTGGAGGGGGTGGAGGGGTGGGGTTGGAGGGGGAGGAGTGGGGGTGGAGGGAGGCAGGTGGGTGGGGGGAGGGGGGTTAGGGGGGTGGAGAGGCTGGGCACAATCCCCACCAGCCACCATGGTATTATAAACCTTGGTGGATGAATGGAACAAGAATGTTGACACAATTCACTCTTTAATTGTATTTAAGTCAACTTTTACATTTCACTTCCTCTGACATCTCATACTTCAATTAGTTATTTTAGTGTGTAAGCCGCCAGGTATCTGGCATAATATTTACCCAACTTAGAATATATCATATCCCTCTATCTTCCGTGTTAGAAAATAAATTCAGAATCCCCTGAGGTGCTCTAAATAGTTTAGATATTATAGTTTAGATATTAAATATTATTTCTACAAGTGCATGTACAAGGTATACAGACCATAGCTGACATCAATAACATACTATTTTATAGAAAGTCACTTGTTATGCTGAGCATTTGTGAGGTGTGTGAGGTGAATGTGTTAGCGATCGATCTTTGTACTTAATTTTTTTTGGGTGGAAATCTTGTCTGCCTTGCAACAACAGTCTTTTGTACAAGAATGAAGTATTTTGGAAACAAGTGGAACTGCGAGTACAAGTGTTATAATGCCTATGTATATAAGTACAAGAGTTTTAGAAGAGTATTATAAATCGTATATCATGTACCTAGATAAACGAGAACACTTGAGCTTTGGAAGGATACTGCTGTTTGTGCTTCACGTACCTGTGTACACGAAAGTGCAAGAGCTTTTGAAGAGTATTAGTTCCGTCTCTCCTCCCTATATACACTAGTGTTACATGTACCTAGGTACATGATACCTTGCTTGTTTATTTAGGTCAGTAACATAGAAAGGTATCGCAGTATATATTCATACTCGTGTTTCGTAGCTTCTTTAAAGACTAATATAAGGGAGAGCTATATTAGTGAGTCAGGTTAACAGTCAGATTAACTATAACCTTTGTATACCTCAGCTTCCTTAAATCTGCAAGACGTCAACGATGTAGGAGGAGTCAAGAACTTCTAGGAGAACTTCAGGAGCGAGAAACAGCTTAGGAGACAGCAGTAGGAACGCCAGACACACACAGCAAGCAGGAACAACACACACCGACACTAACAAGCTCCTCACCTCTGAGAGACAATAACCAATCATAACTCTCTGACCGCGGGTTCAATCCCGCCCGTGGTATGGTTTAACCAATCATAACCTTGTGGTATTCAGGCTGAACCAATTATAATCCAGGAATACCTAACGAGGCAAGCTGAGAACACAGACCTACCAAACCACAATTAGGCGAGTACAATTAGGTACACACACACACACACACACACACACACACACAGACACACCAACACACACACCAACACACACACACATATGTATATATATATATATATATATATATATATATATATATATATATATATATATATATACATATATATATATATATATATATATATATATATATATATATATATATACATACATACATATATATATATATATATATATATATATATATATATATATATATATATATATATATATATATATATATATATATATTATTTTTTTTATTATCACACTGGCCGATTCCCACCAAGTCAGGGTGGCCCGAAAAAGAAAAACTTTCACCATCATTCACTCCATCACTGTCTTGCCAGAAGGGTGCTTTACACTACAGTTTTTAAACTGCAACATTAACACCCCTCCTTCAGAGTGCAGGCACTGTACTCTGTAGGTAGTAGGTTGGTAGACAGCAACCACCCAGGGAAGTACTACCGTCCTGCCAGATGACTGTGAAACAGAAACCTGTAACTGTTTTGCATGATGGTAGGATTGCTGGTTTCTTTTTCTGTTTCATAAACACGCTAGATAACAGGGATATCTTGCTACTCCTACTTACACTTTGGTCACACTTCACAGACACGCACATGCATATATATATATACATACATATAGGTTTTTCTCCTTTTTCTAAATAGCTCTTGTTCTTCTTTATTTCTTCTATTGTCCATGGGGAAGTGGAAAAGAATCTTTCCTCCGTAAGCCATGCGTGTCGTATGAGGCGACTAAAATGCCGGGAGCAATGGGCTAGTAACCCCTTCTCCTGTAGACATTTACTAAAAAAGAGAAGTATATATATATATATATATTACTGCAAAGTATGTAGTAAGCGCTTTATTTAACATTTTCGTCAGTAAGACATAAGAACATAAGAACATAAGAAAGAAGAAACACTGCAACAGGCCTTCTTACCCAAGCGGAGCAGGTCCATGTTTCCCCCCCCCCCCCCGGATTATCCCAATGACCCACCCAGCCTGGTCATCTTCCACTCAAGGATGGAGCACTGCACGAGACCCAGCAGCACAAGCTAGTCAGGTCAACTCGCACCCAATACCTCAGTAACTCGTATAAATTTACCTTTGAGACACTCAGCTTTATCCCAGAGTGAGGTAGTCAGTCTTACCCCAGAGTGAGGTAGTCAGTCTTACCCCAGAGTGAGGTAGTCAGTCTTACCCCTGGGTGAGGCTGGTGACAAGCTTCTGCTTCCCAACAGTTATCGAAGACTCCTTCACTCAAGAACACTGAACTTGACACACAATAACGTGAGAGTTAGTAAGCTGCTGAGGTTGTCTGGTACTTACTACTTCTTATCCCCATCTTTAAACACTTATATATTCACTCTGGTGTCACGACTTGTTACCGTATTTGGTCACTCCGCTTTACCTGCTTATCAAACTACTTATCACTGACTTTATGACAGCAGTATTATATTTTTATTAACCATGTCGGGTTATTGGACTATTTTGTTCACAGTTAATATTTACGTACATCACACTTGTTAAACGTATATTATATGATGCTAACTTGTATGTCCGTGTGTGAGTATATGTACTCACCTAATTGTGGTTGCAGGAGTTGAGACTCGGCTCCTGGCCCCTCCTGTTTGTGTGAGTGTGAGTGTACGCACAAATATATGCAAAAAGCGATTATTGAAGAAAAAAAAAAACTCGAAGTAAACTATACATATCCCGAAGACGTAGAATTAGTAATATTCTACATATTGATAAATCAGACACATGTGCAACTCTTGCACATGTGTCTAAGATAAGATAAGATTTCGTTCGGATTTTTAACCCCGGAGGGTTAGCCACCCAGGATAACCCAAGAAAGTCAGTGCGTCATCTAATTTATCAACATGTCGGTTCTCTGAACCATTCATCTACAAATGTTCAACATATCCATGAACTTTCTACATGCATTATCAAGTGTCACCCATTTTTGTACAAAGAATGTATCACGTAGAATTAAATTTTTGAATTTAAAAGAGTGGTTCTTATATGGGGTAAAATATAACTGGAATAACAATCTGACTGACATTTTGTAGTCAACCCCGTCTGTAATAAACAACAATGTTACCAATAAAATTATCTTGCACCACATCCTTAAATTAGATAGCATTAGAAGGCCACTCAGTTTCCAAGCAAAAATTATTTGCATGACTAGAAATGGTCAAAAGATCTTTTAATATTCAAAGTGCAAGACTTCACATGGCGTATACCTGGAGGGTGTTCCGGGGGGGTCAGCGCCCCCCGCGGCTCGTTTTCTCTGGAAATATAGTATAAAAATACACCTTGCAGCCATAGTGTATAATTTCTTAAGATGAAGTTTGGATCCATGGCACTTGCCATGCACGGTGATGCCTCTCCTGTCCCGCGTCTGTCTCCATGCACGGTGATGCCTCTCCTCCTTCTGTCCCGCGTCTGTCTCCATGCACGGTGATGCCTCTCCTCCTGTCTCGCGTCTGTCTCCATGCACGGTGATGCCTCTCCTCCTTCTGTCCCGCGTCTGTCTCCATGCACGGTGATGCCTCTCCTCCTTCTGTCCCGCGTCTGTCTCCCGTGCTCAGCACGGTGATGCCTCTCCTCCTTCTGTCCCGCGTCTGTCTCCCGTGCTCAGCGGACGGAGGATCAAGCCTCCACCACGTCTTGCGCTGAATGACCCACATAAGTTTAGCTCTTAACATGAATTATTAAAAATTAATCCTGCACACCGTCAGTGGTAATGAGGTACTAGCGGTGTCTACACAATCTTGGATATTTCCAATTTGTTTCTCACTTCTCACATCCCGAGGGAGGAGTTATTTTCCTTTTCTGGATATCGTCATTCATAAGTTTTACGTGACCATTACCACATGTCATATGTGTTTTATTAAATTCAGTATGTATTCAGTGTGACGCTCTTTTTTATTTTATTTTTATTTCTTGTGCAAAGTTTGTTACTCTCAGCAAAATTCTCTAATAAAATCATCCATTATCTCACTGGCTCTCCCTTTGCACTCTCTCACTACTTTTTTTATCTCTCTTTTTTGCATCTCTAAATACACTGACTTCCGTTTATCAGTTTTACATAGTGAAAACTTTTAATATGCTAATTTCTTCTCCTTATCACTCTCTATGTCATCATGATTGTGAGTGCTAGTGCCTAGGTTAATAGTCTTCAATTCACACACTGAGGGATCGGGAGTCGATCCCTGCACGAGAGAAACTCTGGCCGTGTTTCTTTACATCTGCTTTCTCTGTTCACTTCATAGTAAGTACCTGGGTGTTAGTCGATTGTTGTGGGTCGCATCCTTGGGGACAAGATTAAAGGATTCCCTGATGATACAGTGAGTACTGGGTTATCCTGGGTGGATAATGCTTCCCCTGGTTAAAAATCTCAACAACTATCTTAATATTCTACTAATCATTCCAAACACTTCTGCGCACTCTAGCAATACATCTTCAAATCTACCCCATACATCTTTATCCTCCTCCTCGTAACCTGCACTCCCTATACTCCACTTTTGTTACTGATAGTTGTGTATTCATTCCACTGTCTCTTTTCTTAGTTCATTCTCTTCCACCCACTGAGGTCATTCTCCTTGTACTCCTTCCTTTTACTTTTCCTTTTGCTACAACACAGTAATGATCTGACACATATGTCGCTTCTCTAAAAACATGCTCATCCACACGGACCGTTTTGCAGCTCTCTCAACAACATCGCAACTGTCAAACATTGCTTACATTTCTGGTCATCTGACCATCACTGTTGTGTTTGGGATTATTATTATTATTATTATTATTATTATTATTATTATTATTATTATTATTATTATTATTATTATTATTATTATTATTATCAAGTTTACCCATCAACGATGTATCCACAATACATAGTTTAACAAGCTATTACCTCAGACTAACAAGCTATTACCTCAGACTAACAAGCTATTACCTCTTACAGAATCTGCTATAATTAAATCTAGATGATCTTTCTCAGCCTTTCCTTGGAATTTACCCTAGGTATTCCAAACTTACCTACGGTTCCTTCCACAACACTCTTCCACATTAGCATTTAGGTCACCCATAATAATTATTCTCTTGATTCAAAACTCCATCAACCTTCATTTAACATCACCCAAAATCACTTTCTCCTATACTTTTCTCTGGCTTAGTTGCACAAACAATTACTGTAATCAATTTATCACATACGACACAATTTTTGAAGTTAAATATATCTTCATTTTCATACTTGATCACTTAATATCATTCTTCAAAAATATTTTTCTCAGATACACCTGGTTTAACCTCACTGGAATTCTCTCACCCCCTTTAACCGTTGTTTCGCTTAGTGCTGTGAGAATCAGCTTCCTTTCTCTCATACCATTAACAATTCTTTCTTCTCTGCTATATCCGCACACATTTAAACAACCCACCTTTAAAATTTCAACGCTCCCACGGCTCGGTCCATGACCAGGCCTTGCGATGGATCAGGTCCTGATCAACCAGGCTGTTACTGCTGGGTGTACGCAAACCGACGTACGAACCACAACCCAACTGGTCAGGTACTGATTTTAGGTGAAATTAAGAAACTGGATGGCGAAACGTCTACAATAAAGATACCCAGATGTTGCACATGTGTCTTAATTTCATCTTGTCGGTATTGTATACCATTCTTGTACCACTGACTTTAGGTGCCAGTCCAGCTCCCTCTTGAAGACAGCCAGGGGTTTATTGGTAATCCCCCTTATGTATGCTGGGAGGTAGTCGTGTTGTCCCTTAGCATACTTATGGAGCCCATGCTTTTCGTTGGGGGGTGTTGCATGTTGCACCGCATGATAGCGGATTTCTTTGTACTTAACAAATCAAAATTGTAATCACACACTGCAAACATTGCAAAGAAATAAAAATATTTATCTATATCTTTAGGAAGTGATTTCCGTGTGCAGATTTGGGAACAGTCCCTTTAGGATTTTTAAATGTGTATTATCATGTATCTTTCTCGCCTGCGTTCCAAGGAGTGCAGGTCAAAGGACTTCAACTGCTCCCAGTAATTTTGGTGCTTTATTGTACTTATACGTGCAGTGGAAGTTCTCTGTATATTCTCCAAGTCTGTAATTTCGCCTGCCTTGAAAGGGGCCGCTAATGTACAGCAATATTCCCAGTTTGGCATTCATAGTTTTGAAGGTTCTCATTATTCATCCTATCATTTTCCTAGCAAGTGTGGTAAAGACATTGTTGTGATCTTCGAAAGTGAGATTCTCTTGACATTATCACTCCCAGGTCCTTCAAATTAGCTTTTCCCCTCTATTGTGTGGTTGGAATTTGTTTTATACTCCGATTCACTTTTTATTTCCTCGAGTTTTCTATAGCGCAGCAATTGAAATTTGTCTTCCCTGAACTTTATATTGTTTTCCGAGGCCCATTTAAAGACTTGGTTAATGTCTACTTGGAGATTTGCAGTGTCCTCAATGGATGACACTGTCATGCAAATTCTGGTATCGTCAGCTGTGGCTGACATCTCTGTGTCAGGTGTGAAGATGTGGAAAATGATGGGAACGAGTACATCACCTACGTATCTCCTTTTTTAGAGTTAATTTAATATTTTTATTATGCACCCCATACCCACCCTGTGAGCGGTTGTCAAAATATTAGAGACACATAATGGGGTCTGGGACTGAGCCCCCAAAGTCTGGATAGCTAAGCAAGTTACAGTGGTAATGAACTATTTATATATTTATTTCTTGTTACGATCGTAATGTGGTCATGGGTACCCAGCATTTATAATTTTAGGAAAAATCGTAAGCGGATCTGGTGGTAATTAGTTGTCCTTTCGTGTGCAAAGATGGGATTCACAATCCCTCTTAGTGATGTTTATATGTTTTTTTTTTTTTTTTTTTTTTTTTTTTTTTTTTTGCGAAGGTATGAGGTTGAAAGGGAGGCAGTGGGTCAGGGAGAGAGGGAGGGGTGGATGCTGAGGAAGGGAAGAGGGGGTAGTGGAATGGTTGAGTTAATGCTAGTTTGGAGGGGAAATGTGTCAGCAGGGATGGAGGGGGTGTATGTAGGGGCTGTACTAATTTATCATGATGAAAGAATGGTATATCAGACAGGGAAGGAGTTTATGCATCAGAAAGGGAAAGATGTGATGCATTAGAAAGGGAAGGGATGATTTTATATAATGAAACATTACAGATGATTAAAACTGTCGGCTTTCATTACGTATTATGAAGTGTTTCACTGAGTTAATGCAAAGCGTCGGTCTGGAGTTTTATGACTCTCTGACCGAGGGTTCTATCCCGTCCGTGGAATGGTTTGTTTGCAATCGTGTCATTACGATTTCGTGAGTCCTGATATATCTGATGCAGGAAGACGAGCATGATCTTCGGGGCATTAGGAACACACGATATACGTGCCCCAGCCCTTGGCACCCGTGTGTGTCCTCCCACCTCACCCTCGTCAGTAAACATGGACACCTGCCCTGCTGAGCTAATAATATGCAGCTCTTGCATTCAGTACTTGTTAGTCATAAGTTGTGTAGTAATTATTGAGCTGTGTGAAATATACTGGGCTAACTACTGTAATTTGTTTAGCTGTCAACTCGCAACGAATGTACAGCAATGTATACCTCTCGCTGTATATACGGCAAGATGTATACATTGTTGTACATTCGTTTTGAGTTCACTTTAATTCCTGCTTTAAAAATTAAAGTGTCCTTGGCTGGCTGTGAAGCTGTGACACAGTCCTGACACGGGTCTCAGTCCATGTGTCCGGCATATCACGGTATTTGTTATATTTTGATTGTACATGTGAAAGATACAAATCAGGTTAATGAATGAAATTTATATTTTAATAAAATATATTTTAAAACTCTAAAATATTGTTCGTTACACTATAATTATTAATTATATATCTGAATCTACTTGTCACAGAAATCAAGTTAAAATTCTTAAGTGTGGCCCTAACGGGCAATATGCTTTCCAGTAATAATAATATCAGTCATTATATAAATTATATATATATATATATATATATATATATATATATATATATATATATATATATATATATATATATATATATATATATATATATATATATATAGATTAGAGAGAGAGTACAGTATACTGATATGTATATGTGCCCTCACCCCTGCACCTGGCTCTATCTTCCGGTCGTGGTTGCAGGGGTCGATTCACAGCTCCTGGTCTGGGTGTGTTCTAAGGGACTTCAAGCATCAACAAGTCTATTCTCTTAGTTAACTTCTCATTTTCTTCCTGCTGTGAGGTGTGAGAGCAATGTTTTCCTACCAAAGGATAATTTCACTTAATACGCTTCATTATATGAAGAAATATGTGCATCTCAGGTACTAGGATACCATAGTTTGTATCCCAGGTAGCAGTGCTATATATCCCAGGTAGTGGGATATTATATTATTGTGTATCCTGGATGTCGGCACTTACGAATATTATTTAATTAATATACTTTATAAACCGTCCCACATAACATCCGGTCCTAATTTAGTCATACGTGTACTCCAGGCATTATAACTCCGGCCACCTCCCATCATCTAACACCTAAAGTGTGTCGTATAAGCAACAAGAGATACCATATATTCTTACAAGTATCTACAACCAATAACTTTCCCTCATTGTACATGGATCATCAGTTAACAGTTCCAGGTATTTATATGGTTCTAACAAAAAATCGTTAAAATACAGGAGTTGTCTGAACACATCTCGCTTATTCTTATTTACTTCTGGCCATTAGTGTTATTAAATCCACCCACAAACTGTGTCCGTAGCGACATATTTTTACGTCCGTACATACCTCAATATCCATGGTTACCTCCGCTTGCTCTGTTCATGTATATATTTACCTGACAGTTAAGTTAGGCTATGTTAGGTTAAATTACGCTAGGTTAAATTAGGTTATGTTAGCTTATATATACCTACAAAAACAAAAAAAAATATTTAACCTCATATGCAAATTTATAAGTCCGGCGTGTAATTAATTCTCTTAATGAGAGAACTAGCATCAATAACAGTATATAAACAAATTAATCAAGGAAAAAATAAGCATATTCTGTTAGTTTTGAAGAGTAAAGATTGCTGACTGAATACAGAGTTATTCTTTTAACTTGATCTTTTTTAGTATCCTGTACACTGATTTTTTTTAGTTCTCCAACTTTCATTCAGTTAGACATTTTGCGATTTGTTTAATAGTGTTGTGATTTACTGTTGCATTTTCTCTTAAATTCTGATAAGTTTTAAGGTGTCATTTTGTGTGAAAGCTTCTCCTACTCTTCGCCGAATGAAATAAGATACAGAATATAATTTTATTTACTAAGTTCCTTACGCTTGAATTTAAAATTATAATAATATAATTGGACTGAAACCGCTTCCGTTGTTCATTATTAGTGTGCTTACAAACACTTCCTGTGAACAATGGATGGACCAGATTCATTGTATTCTTCCTTTGTAATCCACATCTTGTTGAAATTAGAGCTGGAAGCTAGGACGGAACCGCCCATCCATACCGAGTATTTACGCTCTGGACGCGCAACGATCTTGATCTTCATAGTGGATGGTGCCAGGGCAACCATTTCTTTCTGTATTCTGTCAACAATGCCAGGAAACATGGTGGTACCACCAGATATCACAGTATTGGCGTACAAGCCCTTACGGATATCAACATCGCATTTCATAATCGAATTGTATGTAGTCTCGTGGATACCAGCATTTTCCAAATCAAGAAAGGAAGGCTGAAAGAGAGCCTCAGGGCAGCGGAACCTCTCGTCGCCAATGGTGATAACCTGACCATCGGGAAGTTCGTAGGACTGCTTAAGGGATGAAGACTGAGTTGAAGTAGCCATTTCCTCCTCGAAATCGAGGGAGACATAGCAAAACTTTTCCTTGATGTCACGAACAATTTCTCGCTCCGCAGTGGTTGTGAAGGTATAGCCTCTCTTAGCAAGGATGGCCATCAGATAGTGAGTTAGGTCTCTGCCTGCGAAATCCAGACTGAGGATAGCATGAGGAAGAGCGTATCCTTGGTACATGGGAACAGTGTATGACAAGCCATCACCAGATTCTAAAATAATACCAGTGGTACGACCACTAGCATACATCGAGAGCACAGCTTGCATTGATATATACATGGCGGGGGTATTAAAAGTTTCGAACATAATTTGGGTCATCTTCTCACGATTGGCCTTAGGGTTGAATGGAGCCTCTGTTAGCAGAACTGGGTGCTCATCTGGTGTCACACGCAGCTCGTTGTAGAATATGTGGTGGAGGAGTATTTCTATGTCGTCCCAGTTAGTGACAATGCCGCGCTCGATGGGATATTTGAGCGTTAGGTTAATATGCTTGCTTAGTGCTTCGGCACCAACGTAGGAATCCTTTTGACCCGTGGCGACCTTCGAAACCTGAGGAGGTATTGTCAAGACTAATAACTGTATTTTAATAACTTGTTGAGTTAATGTTGAAGTAATTTAATATTTTTTTCAATAACCATGAAGTCTTATAATCACCTGGTGTCGTGGTCGGCCAACGATGGAGGGAAAAATGGCGCGGGGGTCATCATCCACCCCAGCTAAACCAGCCTTGCAAAAACCGGTGCCATTGTCAACAACCAGAGCTGCAACTGTATCGTCACACATTTTGTGAAACGAGCTGAAATAAAGCAACATGTTTAATATGCAGGCACCATCACTCATACATAATCACAATTATCTGGGCTACCTCTCAAATAATTGTGATTATACAGATTGTAATAAAGTTGGTAGAATTACCGACAATATGTAAAGTAAAAGGACACAAGTGCAACTAATGTGACATTTTATTGTGGCAACGTTTCGCTCTCCAGGAGCTTCATCAAGCCATTACAAACAATACATGGACACAGAGGGTATATAAAGGCTCAGAGTGAGGTGCAATACCAGTGAGGTACCATTTCGATGTTCACTAGTAGTACTACTACTACTACTACTACCACTAGTGAACATCGAAATGGTACCTCACTGGTATTGCACCTCACTCAGAGCCTTTATATACCCTCTGTGTCCATGTATTGTTTGTAATGGCTTGATAAAGCTCCTGGAGAGCGAAACGTTGCCACAATAAAATGTCACATTAGTTGCACTTGTGCCCTTTTACTTTACAAATTGTGATTATGTATGAGTGATGGTGAAAGTGTTGAATGATGATATAAGTTTTCTTTCTTATATCATCATTCAACAATTTCACCATCACTCATACATAATCACAATTATCTGGGCGGCAGCCCACCCTAGTGGGTGATTACAGGAGCTTACATGGTTAAAGATAGCATTTGACTCCTGGCCCATTCTCAATGAGTGCTGGTGTTGGGATAATCTGGTTTCCAGAGGTTTACCTGTTTGACTAATATGTGAGAGTGGGCAAAGAGTGCATGGTACCTTGTAAATACGACCCACATTATTAGGAGGTGTGTTTTCAATCAACTTCTGTTTCACTGTTCTGGTGTTGTTGAAAGTAAGGTTTATACTGAACTTTTTTAGTGCCTCACACAGGCAGACCAAATTTTCATTGTATGGTATGACTAGTACATTTTTCTTGGCAGGCATTTCCTTAGGTTCAGTCCTGTAGAAAGTCTTCCTAACTGACATTAGGACCTTCTCGACAAAATCCCTGGAGTATCTCAATGTTGTGGCTATGTTAAATATCTTACTGATTTCATCTGCAGTCTAGGCATTCTTAGTATCTCTTTATGGGCCGGAATGTCAGTGATGGACAAGATAAAACAGCTGATTGGTACCACGGAGCCACGGGAGTGTCTGGGTTTGGATTAATACAGGTGGCGTATACCGCCAGCCCAAACTTATTATGGCATTAGTTTTCCATTAGGCTAAAACTCCGTAATTCTGGTGTTCACGGGTGAGTACCATGGCATCGAGGCCTCACCCTGGTATAGAAAACAAGATTTTTTTTTTTTTTTTTTTTTGTATTTTGCCCACTTTCTGCGAAGTCTAGGCACTTCCCCAAGTAAGGTAATATTTTTTGTGACCTAGTTTATATTTGCCTAAATAACTCATTACGATTTTAACCAGATATAAACATGTAAACAGTTCATTACCACTGTGACTTGTTTAGCTATCAAAACTTAGAGGACCAGTCCCTGGACCCACTGTACCTCTGTAATCTTTGTTCTACCGCCCACACCATGCGTATGAGGTGTATAATAAAGATAAACTAACGTCCCTTTGACATCACCTTCGTCATAACCTCCTTCCACCCGCCACACTCAACCCTCCCTGGAATGCTTGAGGATATCCTCATTGCCCCACTGAAGTCTCCCACCTCAGGCTGACTGATTTCAACATTTTATATGAGCCCCATCCTGCGCGATGGAATATGACGGAAAATATAGCTATCCTCTGTTCCCTCTGTGTAATTATATAAAATACTGTAGCAGCACATTGCTAATGTATACAATTGTTAAAAAAAAATACTCAGTTTCCAACCAGCTCGCCGGACCCTTCTCCGGCCCCTCCTCGCCCCCTTCCCCTCTTTATCCCAATTCCGCCATCTTCCCCGCCCCGCCTGCCCGCCGCGCCATCTTACCCGCCCCGCCCCACCCGCCCACTCCTCCATCAACCTCGCCCCACCTGCCAACCCCACCAGCTTGGTTTACACGCAGTGCGAGGGTTGCCGACAAACGCCACAGATGCACTGCTCATGTGAAGCATACAGTGGGAGCAATCTGACAGTGTGAACCAGAGTCCTCCCTAACTCTGTTCTTTAAATATTACTCATTCTGCCTCAGAATCTTCAAATTCCTACACTCCTTTTTTTTACATATTATTCACACCACAAACTGATCTCAAATATGTCGTTCTTACTACCCCAACTTCCTCATAGCTGCCTTGCATATATACAAAAGTGGCATAACTAACTGTAGTCCTTGTACATTCCTCTTCTTGCAGCCAATGATATTTTTTCTTTCACAAACGCCTAAACATTCCACTTATTTTCCTCTCGTCTACTCAAATCGCCTTTCTCAATATACCCTCCTGCTGACACAGCCACTTTCAAATATCTAAAGAAATTAACTTTCTCCTTCCTATGACCTTTTCTTTTACTCTTTTCTTTCAATCTTTCTTTAACACACCCTCCAAAACTCTTCCACTACTAACCTTTTGCAACTTCTCTTCCGAATCTTCTGAATGCACTGTCATCAGCGAAGAACAACTGCGACAACTCCGACTTCATATCAGATTAATTATCTTTTATCTTTTATCTTTTATGCTCACTCTCCTCATATCAAGCGGCTAAACCTGTTACTGAGACAACTCGCCTGTACAGAACATGTTCAATTCGTCTGTTGCGCAGGCTTTGCATTGGTATTTGTTTCAACGTATCTGTTGCTTATACCTGGAGAGGGTTTCTGAGGTCAACACCCCCGCGGCCCGGTCTGTGACCAGCCCTCGCGGTGGGTCAGGGCCTGATCAACCAGGCTGTTACTGCTGGCCGCACGCAAACCGACATACTAACCACAGCCCGGCTGGTCAGGTACTGACTAGGTGCTTATCCATAGCTTTCTTAAAGACAGCCAGAGGTCTATTGGTTATCCCCTTTATGTACACTGGGAGGCAATTAAACAATCTTGGGCTTATTGTGTTGTCTCTTAGCGTATTCGTGGCGCCCCTGCTTTTCATTCGGGGGGGGGAGGGGGGGCTGTTGCATCTCCTGCCGAGTCTTGTTTTCGTGATGAGTGATTTTCGTGTACAGATTTAGTACTAATCTCTCTAGGATTTTCCAAGTGTATGTTATGTATCTCTCTTGCCTGCGTTCCAGGGAATACAAGTCAAGGGAATTTAGCTATTCCCAGTAATTTAGGTGTTTTATCGTACTTATGTGTGCCGTGAAAGTTTCCTGTACATTCTCCATCTCACCAAAGCTCTGGTCTGAACAAACAAACAAACAAAAAAAAAATATCGGAATAATTGAAATTTATCTTCACTGAACTTCATATTATTTTTCGCAGCCCATATGCATTTTTTCACTTCTTTTGCAACGTTATCTATAAATACATTAAACAAACATAATGAGCACTACTTTTACTAGAAAAATAGTCCTTTTCTGGTCTTCATAGCCTAATCTGAACCTCTCTGCATAAAAGTTCTTTATAGCGGATAACAACCTACCATCTATTTTATACATTTACAACCCCTACTACACTTTCCCTGTATAAACATGTTTAGAGTAAAAAAGACTAACTATTATGTAGGCACAGCACCAAAGGGAAGCCTTAGGGACTGATCCTAAGTTAGGGAGGTCTTCAATGCCCCAAATTTCCTCAACCCCCCAGAGCCCTCAATAAAAATAAAAATAATAACGCTGCTTTAAAACAAGTCTCCTAACTCCTAACTCCTGATCAGCCGGGCTGTGGCTCGTACGTTGGTTTGCGTGCAGCCAGCAGCAACAGCCTGGTTGATCAGGCGCTGATCCACCAGGAGGCCTGGTCACAGACCGGGCCGCGGGGGCGTTGACCCCCGAAACTCTCTCCAGGTAAACTCCAGGTAAACTCTCCCAGGATAAAAATTCTGACGCCGCCCCTGCCTACATGGAAAAGTTATTTGGATTCTATGGCTTCCTTTGTAAATGTCTGCGACTGAGAGATACTGGTGCCTGACATTGTCTCCCAAAGTATATAGCGAAGTATAGGAAGACGTATGTATGTACGCATATACCTTCCTCGGATCGCGTAGCGACCAAAATACATTTAGTTTCTGTAACGTGACTACTCAGGTATTGGAGCCAGGCTGTTGATGCAGTCTCCAAAATAAATTAGACTTGCGTTGTATGTAGGAATTTGAATGCATTTCTTATGTGCGCATGAACAGCAGATGTCATCTAGTTTGTGTGTACCACTGGTAATATGGTCGGTACTATACTCTGCCATCCTCTTCAATATATACTTCATTTTCATTATTCTTTCTCCTCTCTTGATTTTAATAACTTTATATTTTCTGGGATTGAATTTCGGTAACTAGTTATCAAGCCATAACGGTAGTCTACCCAAGTCGCCTTTTAGGCTTTAACTGTCTTCTCCAGATTATATTTTCCTAATTTTATTACTACATTGTCCAAGAAGAGCAATACGTAGATCTCATTCTCGTCTGGCATATCATTTACATGTATGAGCGATATTATTATTATTATAATCAAGGGGAAGCGCTAAACCCGGAGGATTATACAGCGCCTGGGGGGGGGGGATGTGGAAGGCATTCAGGCTTAATTCGGGGAACTGGAGCACAGATCCAATTCCCTAAATCAAGAGCCCCTCACCAACATCAAGGAACCTTCCTTGAGGGGGTATGAGCGATAGTACTAGTTTCAGAACTAAGATTATGGGATCCCATTTGTCATCCCTGTCCATCCTTATATGTCCTCTCTCCAGTCCATCCTAATATGTCCTCTCTCCTGTCACTCCCTTTAGGTATTCTGTGATCCATTATAATTAATTTTCCATTATTCCTGCCCACCCTTCTAGTTTATCAGTCTCTGATGTGAAGCTTTCCTTTATATCTGTTACTCTCGCAGCTGTTTGTCCCACATGGGTTTAGTTTTTCTAATATAATAAAAATATTACCCCTGTCGAAAAACTCTTAGTAAGTTCGTGAGACAAATTTCCTTCTCTAATCCATTTATCTACAATTCTCTAAACCTGTCATGGTTATCGTCTGTGAATATATTATTCTCTTGGTATTTCATTATGCTTTTATCTAGTCTCATATTATGTGTCAAGTTTAGCGGTCGGAAAATGGAGTTCTTAACTGACATTTGTTTAAATAGAGAATATATTCATTGTTGTCAGTTTGGTTGTTATGCATGCGTCCCCTATCCGAGGACTTGTTAACGGATTTTTCAAGCAGTTCACATCGTTTCCTTTCAGAACTCCTGTATATGTTGGGCTTTGCCCGTGGACTTCGATTAACTGTGATGTGAAGCAGCCTCGGGAAGAGGCTGCTTCACTCAGTACTGTCCTCTGAGAGGCTGGATTATTTTTGTAGGTTAAGTATAGCGCTTTGATAGTTTATTGATGTCAGTCGATCAAGTAATGAGCTGAGTATTTGGGTTACAAGAGGCATGGTAAAATGACTTGTATATCGCATTTAGTAAGTGAGGCTATTTCGCGTATTCATCATCACATTGTCTTGAGCAGAATGTTTTTTTAATACATTATAGCTATATCTAGGGCCAACAACAGCAGCTAAGGTGCATATATTTGCTTGAGTGGCATTCCCTAGTCACTAGTTAGTTAGGCGTCCCACATGCATCTCTTATCGCTGTTATCTTCTTGCTTCACCGACAATCTTCAGGTGCGGTCGTTCTTCTACCATGATGTGCTCACTGCTCAACCATTACTAACACTTCATATTCCATCCGGAAATTAAGCCTCAATCTTCTGACGTAAGTTCCATGGGAAAAATTTTGTGTAGACACGAAGCAATTTAGACAAAGTAAAAAACAAAAGAAGCAAATACAAACATAAACGATGTAATTAAAAAACAAGGAATAAATTTATATATTAAGTTCTAGAAGCATTGAATACTGAATGTAATCGATCACATCAAGTGTGAAGATCTCTGGGGCTACAGCCTCCTCCTGTTGTAACTCAAGAAGGAAAATTAACAGTAGGCACAATATAAGCTTTTATTTTAATGAATACATTGAAAATAACATTTGTGACGACATAACACTTATATTTCAGAAAATTTCGTCTAGGTCCTCGAAGTAGGTCGTTTATCTAAGATACAAAAAGCATTTCCTCTGAGTCACCACACATTAAAAAAAAAGCTTGTTGCTTTGAAAATTGTTACCTAATTCTCTTATGAACTTGAGTGCATATTTTTTCAACGAACCAAGGATCTGTGATCTAACTGGGATGAAACTGTACAATGTCTAGGCTATTGGGGAAAATCTTGAGATTTCTTTTAGACACCGTTTTAGTTTATTTTTACAATACCGCCTTTTTTTTTATTTATTTGGTGGTGCAGTTTTGTTGAGGATTTTGTACATAAAATATATGGAAATTTAAATTAAGTTATAAGGCTTCTCAAGGCCAAACCCGGGCTGGAAACCCAGGGTGCAGAGTGTGTATACTCACCTATTTGTGGTTGAAGGGATGGAAACAGCTCCTGGCCCCGCCTCTTCACTGGCTGCTACTAGGTCACTCTTCCTGCTCCATGAACTTTATCATACTTCTTAAAACATAAAACTATGCATGGATCCTGCCTCCACTACATCACTTCCCAGACTGTTCCACTTCTGACAACTCTGTGACTGAAGAAATACTTCCTAACATCCTTGTGGTTCATCTGAGTCTTCAATTTCTAACTGTGACCCCTTGTTGCTGTGTCCCATCTCTGGAACATCCTGTCTGTCCACCTTGTCGATTCCTCTCAGTATTTTATGTCATTATCACACCCATTCCCCCCTCTCTCTCCTGTCTTCCAGTGTCGTCAGGTCAATTTCCCTTAACCTCTCCTCGTAAGACATACCCCTTAGCTCCGGGACTAGTCTTGTTGCAAACTTTGCAGTTTCTCTTAGTTTCCTTTCATGCTTGGCTAGGAGTGGGTTCCAAACTGGTGCCGCATACTCCAATATGGGCCTAACATACACAGTGTACAGGGTCCTGAATGATTCCTTATTAAGATGTCAGAATGCTGTTCTTAGGTTTGCCAGGCGCCCGTATACTGCAGCAGTTATTTGGTTGATGTGCACCTCAGATGTGCCCGGTGTTATACTCACCCCAAGATCCTTTTCCTTGAGTGAGGTTTGTAGTCTCTGGCTCCCTAGACTCTACTCTGTGGTCTTCTTTGGCCTTCCCCAATCTTCATGACTTTGTACTTGGTGAGGTTGAACTCCAGGAGCCAGCTGCTGGGCCAGGCCTGCAGCCTGTCCAGATCCCATTGTAATTCTGCCTGGTCCTCGTCTGATTGAATTCTTATCAACTTCACATCATCTGCAAACAGGGACACTTCGGAGTGTGTGTGTGTGTGTGACCCAATTAATATTTGCATTAATAACTCATTGCAGTTGTGACTGAGTATGGACATGTGAATGGCTCATTACTTTGTAATTTGTTCATGATTGTAACCATATATAGATGTGTAGATGATTCATTACCTCTGTAACTTGGTCATAAATGTGACCAGATTTACCTGGTGTTTGTTACCTTTGTAACTTGTTGAGCTATCAAAACTTTGGGGTCCAGTTCCTGGACCCATTATGTACCTCTGCAATCTTCTGACTACCACAGGATGGGTATGGGGTGCATAATAAAGATATTAAACTAACTAAACTATACAAACACTTTTTGTTCATGCAGTAACTACCCTAACCTAATGGATGTTATGAATATTGACTGAGTGATCAAAGTGACGGTACTAGTACCTTATCAATACCTTACTATGTTATCGTTGTATTGGAGCACACCACCCACGGCCCTCAGATAAGCAAGTTCCTCTGATAAGTCACTTACTCACCCTTCTCACAACCACAAACATTACCAAATATGGTCATCGCTCAATACAAGGCCATATAAGGTTATGTTCCACGGCAGCCTGACAGTGCCAGTGCCCAAGCTTATCAGACAATACTTACATTTAATCTGTGTGATAGAATATTTATTTCTCTGCAGTGTTTTTTTTTTTTTTTTTTTTTTAAAATTAAGGGAAAGGGTGTGGTACTTTGCTAGTTTCATTACACATTAAGTTTACTTAGGAACAGGTACACGTAAGTACAATTATCATACACATCATAAATTACCTAGGATAACCCAAAAAAAGTCAAAGTGACAAAGTGAGTGGTTATATGAATTAGGTAATAATATACGTACAGTATATGGTAAAACTGGTCAATTAGCAAGAACTCGTTGAAAATTAAGTATTTTCTAAAATTTTCTCTTATTCATTTAAATATTTTTTTGTTTATGTTAATTTAATTTTGTACCAAAAGAACCTTAGAAAACTTAACTAACCTTATTATAACAAGTGCAATTTAATTTAGCCTAATCCAACTATATATATTTTAGATAAGTTTACAGTAATTTAATAATACACAAACACAATGAAATATATTTTTTTTCGCTAGGTTCAGAATGATTTTTGCGAAATTATTGTACACACAAATTTTTGCTTGCCTTATTCAGCAAGAAGAGCGTTGCTATTTAAGCCAAAATCGCAGGGTTTACTTGTGTAAAGGAAACACCTTTGAAGGGTACAAATGTGAAAAAATCTTGGAAAAAAAAAAAAAAAAAAAAAAAAAAAAAAAGGAGAATGTAGAGACTATCTGGGGAAAGATTGGAAGGTGTGAAAGTTATTTTTAAAAACTGGGGTTTTAGAATGAAGCATGTGGTGTTACAGTGAAATCAAATGTTTTTGTTTTAATTTTACCTTCTGCTGGAGTGTAAGCATGGTAATTTTCATGAAAGCATTCAGAAAAAAATTGGTTAAGCACATAATTTTGCAAGTATGTACAATGCTTGAATCTACGGGTCCCTCATAGTGCCAATATTCCTTAAAAGCTTTAATACAGCCAACAAAGGTCTCTCCTCAGATAGTCATGCAAAAGCACTAAAATCTAAACCTGAATGGGTTATTTGGTACTGCATATAGAAAAAAATGGTAAAAAAATGAAGGCTAAAAACTCAGTTGCAATGTGTGTGAAGGATGGGTATGAAAAAACAAGCTGGTGTATCAAGATTGCAGGAAAAAATATGAATCAAAAGTGGGACTTCTGGAGAGAGGGAGACCATAAGCATGACATGGCATTGAAAGAGTAGAAGAAAAGATGACTCACTCAAATAAATAACAAAAAGGCACAATACCGTGACTGGAACGATACACAAATAACCCGCACATAAGAGAGAGAAGCTTACGACGACGTTTCGGTCCGACTTGGACCATTGACAAAGTCAATGTGCGGGTTATTTGTGTATGACTCACTCAGTAATTCAGGGAAATCAATCAAAATGTGATGGACACACTGGATTTTCTATTATACTGGATAATGATTGTTTTTAGTTTCAAATTTTTGCATAATAATTTTCAGCATTAACTATTTAGGTGTTCAGTACATTAGGGAAGGGAAGAAGGGGAGTGTAGAGAGGAAGGAAGGTGGGTGGGAATTATGGTAGTGGAGGTGGGTGGGTAAGGATTAGGGTAGAGAGGGTAGAAGGGTGGGGATTAGGGTAGAGAGGGTAGAAGGGTGGGGATTAGGGTAGAGGGTAGGTGGGTGGTGATTTGGGTAGAGGGTAGGTGGGTAAGAATTAGGGTAGAGATGGTAGGTGGGAAAGGATTAGGGTAGATAGGGTACACCTAGAGGGTTTCAGGGGTCAATGTCCCCATGGTGGATCAGGGTCTGATCAACCAGGCTGTTACTGCTGGCTGCATGCAAACTGACATATGAACCACAGCCCAGCTGGTCAGGTACTGACTTAAGGTGCCAGTCCAGTGCTTTCTTGAAGACAGCCAGGGGGTCTATTGGTAATCCCCCATACATATGCTGGGAGGCAGTGGAACAGTTTTGAGCCCCTGACACTTATTGTGTTCTCTCTCAATGTACTCATGGAGCCCCTGCTTTTCATTTGGGGAATGTTGCATCTCCTGCCAAGTCTTTTGCTTTCGTTGGGAGTGATTTTTGTGTGCAAGTTTCGTACTAATCCCTCTAGGATTTTCCAGGTGTATATTATTAATATCTCTTGCCTGCATTCCAGGGAATGCAAATCAAGGGACTTCAACTGTTCCCAGTAATTTAGGTGCTCTATCGTACTTATATGTGCTGTGAAAGTTCTTTGTACACACTAGGTCAGCAATTTCACCTGCCTTGAAGGGGAAGCTAGTGTACAGCAGTATTCCAGCCTAGAGAGAACAAGTGATTTGAAGAGAATCATCATGGGCTTGGCATCAATAGTTTTGAAGGTTCCCTTTATTCATCCTATCATTTTTCTAGCCGATGCAGTCGATACATTGTTGTGGTCTTTGAAGGTGAAATCCTTTGACATTAATGCTCCCAGGTCCTTCACATTACTTTTTTGCTATATTGTATGGTTACAATTTGTTGTATACACGGATACAGTTTTAATTTCCTCAAGTTTTCCATATCTGAGTAGTTGTTTTGAGTGGCCCATTTGAAAATTTGGTTGATGTTCGCTTGTGGTCTTGCGGTGTCTTCAATGGAGGACACTGTCATGGCAATTCGGGTGTCAACTGCAAAGGAAGACACTGAGCTATGGCTTACATCTCTGTCAAATATGATGAGGAATAGGATGGAAACAAGTACTGTGCCTTGTGGATTATTATTATTATAATCAAGGGGGAAGCGCTAAACCCGGAGGATTATACAGCGCCTGGGGGGGGATGTGGAAGGCATTCAGGCTTAATTCGGGGAACAGAGCTTTTCACCATAGCTGTCTCAGACTTTACTCTGTTTACTATTACTGTGTTCTGTTTGTTAGGAAGTTATAGATTCATCTACTAACTTTTCCTGTTATTCCTTCATCACACATTTTGTGCGCCATTACACCATGGTTGCACTTGTCAAAGGCTTTTGCAAAGTCTGTATCTACTACATCTGTATTTTTATCCTCTATAGCATCCAGGACCTTGTCATAGTGGTCCAGTAGCTGGGACAGGCAGGAGTGACCTGCTCTCAACCCATGTTGCCTTGGGTTGTGTAACTGATGGGTATCTAGGTGGTTGGCAATCTTGCTTCTTAGAACCCTTTCAAAGATTTATATATGGGATGTTAGTGCTATTGGTCTGTAGTGCTTTGCAACTGCTTTACTGCCAACTTTGTAGAGTGGGGCTATGTCTCTTGTTTATAGCGAGTGTGGGATGACCCGTGGCCATGCTCCCTCTCCATAGAATGCTGAGGCATGACAGGGGCTTCTTGCCCCTGGGTAAGGATTAGGGTAGTGAGGGTAGATGGGTGGGGATTGGGAGGAAGGATACTGGTATGAGTGGATGGGGATAGGAAGGGAATGAGTAGTGTTATCAAGTTGAGGTTTGGAGGTAATGTTGGGATGGTGGCAGTGTTGGAAGTAGTGGAAGAGATGGGGTGGTGTTACTAAAATGTCCTAAATTCTGAAATAGTGTGCCGAGTGAAATGGCTTTCATCCATAGTCATTCTGTCGCTAGTCAGCATTACTAGCTAGCTTACAAACATTGGAAACCAGGTTCCTGACAACATTAACAATAGCATGTTTTCTGTTTTATCTCATTGCTTTTTATTTTTGTTGTTTCATGGCCATGTTAGCAGCTATTACTATATTACATGCATAATATCTACAAATGAGGGGTAAAAGATGTTTTGTGTGCAAGGGGCTTGGACATACAGCAGGCATATGTGAGCAAGTCAGATACGAGTCAATGGAGGTGAATGGTTTTTGGAACTTGACGAGCTGTTGGAGTGTGAGCAGGGTAATATTTTGTGAAGGGATTCAGGGAAACTGGTTAGCCAGACTCAAGTCCCAAAGGTGGGAAGTACAATGCCTGCACTTTAAAGGAAGGGTTTGGGATATTGACTGTTTGAAGCGACACCTGAACTGTTGTATCTGGGCGCTTCTGCAAAGACAGTGATTGTGTGTGAATGATGGTGTACAGTATAAACAGATGTTAAATATAAGAGTGGAAGAGAGGCAGTATTATTACTGCCAAGATGTAGTGTGGGAAAGAATAAATGCAAGAGGGAAGGAATGAGACAATGAGGTAAGGAAAAAGGAGAAATGAAATGGGAGTGAGGGGAAGGAAAGGAAAGAGAAGCACTCAACTGAGTAGTTTACATTGTTTAATTATATTTAATGAACTGATCAAACAAGACCTGTGGATAATGGTGAAGCTGAATAAACTACAAGAGCCAAATAATGGTGGAAGCTGAATAACAGATCGCTGGATAATGAGCAACTGACTACGTACAAAGCAATACCAGTAATATCAATCTACTACTCGTTAGCATTATAAACACCATGTCAGGTGGGTCATACAAATTAAATAAACAATATGTAAAGTGTGTACTGCTACTATATTTATTATCACTTATAACAACTTCTGAAACAAACAGTACTAAATATGGGTCTTAGCCCACCTGTTATTTTTCTCATTTTAAAACTCAAAAAAAAAAAAAAAAAAAAAAAAAAAAAAAAAAAAAAAAAAAAAAAAAAAAAAAAAAAAAAAAAAAAAAAAAAAAAAAAGATACTATAGGAAAGTATGTACATTTTTTTAAAACAAATTTAAAAGCCATATATTAGAGATCAAGGGCTGCTATACATTAATAAAGAATTTTAAGATGTGTAATGTTACATTCCTGCACAAATTACTACATGCCACAAAAGTCACAGCAGTGAAAGGTTGCAAAATTAAGAATGTGCAACCGAATCAATATTAACAAACTTTTTCACTTTTCACAGCATCATTCTTCTCTTCAGCAATGCTCCATTCACCATCACCTTGTTTTACATCCTTGTTGCTGGCCTCGGCTTCTCTCTGTAACAAAATACGAGACATCTGATCATCCCATGAAATCACTACCTCAGTGATTATCACTTAAATGACATTCTAACATTTTTTATAAATGCACCAACAATTTGCTGCATTCAAGGTCAATGAATTGGCCTTTGATCATATAACTGATTCACATATACAATAGGTCTTTTATACTATAATATTCATAGGGCAGCATGAAATCTGTAAGGATCACAAAGCACCTGTGGAATGGGAGAAAATAGGCTAATTTCTCAGATCAAGAGCCTTTCACCAACATTACTATTTGTATAATCAAGAGGAAGTACTGAACCTGTAGTGGATACATATATTTTTTTTTTTTTTAAGTAATAACTTATTCAAACTTAAAAGTAAAAAAATTAAGTAAAAATTTTGTAATACAGTAAACATGAGTCAAAGAAAATAGAATAAATTATCATTATTTGGTTTTGTTATAAATAGCTACATTTAACTCCAGGGTTCAGCAATTCACAAAATTACATTTTGAACAGTAATCTTACCACTCTGTCCTGTCTAGCAAACTTATCAAACATTCCACCATATATCTGCTTCTCTTTCAATTTATCTGCTTTGATCCTGGCAATACAGTGATGTAACTGCTGCTTTGCTGCTTTATTAGTTTGCTCCAAGTCAAGACAAGCCTCAAAATCCTTTTTGGCTAACTGAGCTTCACCCATGTTCATGTATGCCTGTGGGAAGATAATATGTTTGTACCCATGAAATGGTTAGACTTAACTGAGGGCTACTTTGCACTACACCTTACACAAGGGCATGCACATCAGAGAATTAACAAGTAGGATACAGAGTTTAATTGAAAGCAAAGACAAAACTTTACAAATCTGTGGCAGTCAAGGTAGGAACAATAACCTGTGGATAAAAACATAGAAGGCTGGTGAAGAGTTGAAAAACAGTGATGATGTACTCTGATAAAAAGTTAATGAAAAGGCTAAGAACATAGGAATTGCTGAAAATATAGATTGCTTTCTGAATTTTTTTTGTAGAGACTACACCAAACAGTAAGTAAACATGTTGGCACTACTGATGACAGTAGCAAGGCACATAACCAAAAGCATCCATAGGAACCATTCCAGGAAAAATGGTAATACTAATATAACCAGACTAAGTACCAAACCCAGAAGGATAGTACAACTCTGCAGGGAGGGGTATCCCAGAGGATGAATATGTGAAGTTGCAGAATGAGTGAGGGGTTAGAAATGTGCAAGGGTAAGGGTTAATGGGGGTAGTGGAGGGCACAAAAGGTAAAATAAAATTTATTTGTGTAATAAGTTAGTTTCTGTTTAAAAGTCAAAGGTGGAACTTTCAACAAGGAAGTCAGTTAGGGCAAGTGCGTTGGGATAGTGGAAATGTCGGAAACAAATTCTGCCTGGCCCCTGATAGACAGGACAATCTATTAAGATATGGTGAATTGACAATGCTACAGGATGAATTGCTATGGTCAGCTGTAATGCAGATTGGGCATTCTGCCAGTGCCTACAATACAGTGGAACCTCGAAAATCGAACTGCTCCTAACACAACCAATTATGTAAGTGTATTTTTGTAAGTGCTTTTATAAGTGTATTTTTGAGGGTCTGAAATGGACTAATCTAATTTACATTATTCCTGATGGGAATAAATTAATTCGGTAAAGGCACTCGAACGGCCTTCTAGACTGAAGAAAGTTCGATATTTGAGGTTCCACTGTACTTGGGTGGGTGGCTAAAACATTACAAATTTTTGCACTGTTGTGGTCTAAGAATTAATTCCAGCACTTACAAACACTGTCCTCCTATATACACCGAGACTGGATACTCGGCAGTCAAAGGTTAATATGGCAATATTGCAAGGCTAACATTTTCAACCTCGAGCAGGAAGGACATCAGTTTCTGCTTTGAGAACCAGTAGGTTCTGGAGCTCAAGTTGCTCCAGAATGTTTGGAGCAACTTATTTTACATACTATAGTCCTGTTGGTCTATGGTAGGCAAAATAAGGACAGTGCTGGAGCTTGAGACGAGAGAATGTTTTCAAATTTTGACAGGAGTATCATCAATAGAATGAAGGGGGAAGAGATAGTGAGCTTGCTTAGGATTCTGCACAGAGAAAATGCACATTCCACTCTTTAGGGCATGGAAGGAAACATTTTTTCCAACATGCTTCAAGAGTACTTTGCTGATACTGTGATCAGTAAGATAATCCAGGGGTATCATTGGTTGATGAGAAGAATGTCATCCAGAAGCATCCTTGAAATAGGGAAAAGGAGGGAAAATTTTTGAGAAGCTTGATTCTGAGAATAGGAGTGATTAGTGCTAGTAACAATATCAGTATCATGGATTATAGGTTGAGGTTGCTTGGATGGAGGCCTTGAGCTAATAAATCCATTCTGTGATGTGCAAACCACCTGAAAAGCTACACACTGTAGTAGGGGGAGCTGAAAATATGGTCACAGATGCATAAAGGTCCGAGGTATCAAAAGGTTCGGCCAGAACTCCAGCACTGGAATCAGGCAACAGTGTTGCTGAAAGGCAGTAACGCAGAAAGGTCCATGGGCTGCCAGGGTTATGTAAGGGTGCCGCAGAGGAAAGAAGGGGCCCGGAAGGAGGTAAATATAGGTACAATCGTCCATGGTTAGGTTTTCCTTTCCCTCTCCCCCCCCCAAAAAAAAGAAAAGTGGGAGAAGGGGGAATAAAAGGGGCAGCTCCAATGAGAAAAGGCCACACATCCGTGTCCACGAGTACCCTCGGTGTGACAGGTAGGCTGATGCCACATGGACACCATTCCCTATCCTACCCTTCATGCCAGTATACCAGCATTCCAGAATGGTATCCTCATATCCACCAAGCAATCTTGGTAGACAAGAGAGATGAGTGGCTGGAAATCTACCATGAGGCATACCCCCTTTGGCTGCCACCTCCTAGAACTGACAGGCAGCGTTCAGGGATACACCCTTCACCTTAAGCATACACGAAGATGAGCAGATGAGCACATCCCCAAGTGATCCAATTCCCGGCAAACACCACCAAGAGCCTCACTCGAATGGTATGGATAACTTTCTCTCTCTCAACCTAAAACTGTAAATATAAGGGGAATATTATCGAAGGCTGAATGGATAGGAAGAGGAGGGGGGTAATCAGATTCAATTCAAGGAGGGGAGGAGAAGACAAAAGGCCTAATTTCTCTGATCAAGAGCCCTTCACCACAATAAAGGGTACCCCCCTTGAAGGATCCAGGAAAAGTAAAAATAAGAGAAAAGGTGAGGGAGTTGGGGGTGGGTTTCAGCAAAACACTACATTACAAGTCTTCAAAGCTATGCCAACAGCAACAGAAAATTAATTTTTTAGCACATTCTGGTTAGTTATTATGATACAGAAATATTCAATAACCAGATTGTTATCTACTATGACAAATACATTATAACTGCCGAGTGTGATATAATATAGAAATGTGAAATAATTAGCTCTTACCAAAAATAAATCAACTGTTTTTGATTAATCTTTTCTCATTATTTCTTTACTAACACTTTATTCAAAATTCTGATACACAATCCTCTGCTATGATTTATCTCAGGGTATTCACCCTTTTTATTATACAATTTAATTTTTTTTTTTTTTTTTTTTTTTTTTTTTGAATGGGAGGGTTTAGAAAAGTGAGCTTTGATAGGTTCAGAAGTTTCCAGTACTTTTAAATCTGTTATATTCCTGTTTCTCCTTCAGTCACATCTCCAGTGAACAATTCACTTTTCAGACTTTAAGATAAGCTTCACTGATACTTGAAATCTAGTTTTTTAGATCATGTCTAATTTTTGGAAGATTTATCTGTTAAAGTGAGAAGCAATTTTGCTGGTTTTCTTAAGCATACTATGTAACATTTTAGTGATGAAATGATAGAGTCCAAGTATAAAATGCAGATAAACTGATAAATGTATTTCAAACTGCACTTATATAATATAGAGTGCATTCACAAATACTTCCTGGAATAAGAAATTTAGGTGAAATGGCTTCATTTTCTTCTACAATCATTTCTGCATATCCACACACATACACACACACAAAAAAAAAAAAAGAAACTTATTAAGTCCATTCTTTCTGTGCAAACCGAGGACAATATTTTTTTTTCTTCCAGTTGCTGGTAGGCATATAGTAAATAACATGTTGAATATACACAGTATTAGAGAATGGGCTTTATGGGTCGAGTCTATTGTTTCACACTTGAAGGTGTAAGGATTATAAAGATACAGAAAATTAGAGTTAAATTCAAACTATCACCCATCAAAAACAGTTATAATCAAGGTTTATTTCTGTGCGTTGTAGGGATCAATAAGCCACCATTCCCAGAATGCCCCTACTTCTCACTCAAGGTTATAAAGTTATAAGAAAAACCAGATTCTTAACACCAGCAGATAGAACAAGAGGCTACAGTTATAAACCAAGAAAATAGAGGTACCAAAATTATACTCCAAGCATTTTTTCTAGTGGTAAAACAATGGAATGGTATCCAAAAGGTGGTGGAAAATGCTATAATCTCTGGAAATTTAAAATTATGACACACACAGAAAGCAAGACAATAAACAGGCATATATAGGGTATATAAGTGTAAATCCTGAGGATATATTCACTAAATTTTAATACCTAGTTTAAAGCAGAGACTTACTTGGCCTCTTCTGAAATAAGCTTTAACATTTTTCTTATCCATTTCAAGGGCCTTGCTAGCATGTTCTTGCGCAAGAGTGTTTTCATTCAGTTTAAGATAAGCCATTGCTAAATTCAAATGTCCTGCAAGTAGAACTGTATGCCTCTCAGCATTTTTCTCATCATCCAATCCTGAAATACAAGAGATTATACACCACACCTATTATGGATTCATAATATAAGAATGAAACCTACCTTATATACAAGACACACAAAAATGCCTACATAATTAACACACATCTACACAAAACATTGATGTAAAACAGTATTGGCCAAAAGTATTTTGGCCAATAATGAGGTCATTTGTTGGTCATTTGGTCATTTGTAGTTTGTTGGATTATGTATTGGTAGATAAAAGACTGTTGAGTAGACTTCAGGATGTACATGTTTATAGAGGGGCCACAGATATATCAGATCACTTTCTAGTTGTAGCTACACTGAGAGTAAAAGGTAGATGGGATACAAGGAGAATAGAAGCATCAGGGAAGAGAGAGGTAAAGGTTTATAAACTAAAAGAGGAGGCAGTTAGGGTAAGATATAAACAGCTATTGGAGGATAGATGGGCTAATGAGAGCATAGGCAATGGGGTCGAAGAGGTATGGGGTAGGTTTAAAAATGTAGTGTTAGAGTGTTCAGCAGAAGTTTGTGGTTACAGGAAAGTGGGTGCAGGAGGGAAGAGGAGCAATTGGTGGAATGATGATGTAAAGAGAGTAGTAAGGGAGAAAAAGTTAGCATATGAGAAGTTTTTACAAAGTAGAAGTGATGCAAGGAGGGAAGAGTATATGGAGAAAAAGAGAGAGGTTAAGAGAGTGGTGAAGCAGTGTAAAAAGAGAGCAAATGAGAGAGTGGGTGAGATGTTATCAACAAATTTTGTTGAAAATAAGAACAAGTTTTGGAGTGAGATTAACAAGTTAAGAAAGCCTAGAGAACAAATGGATTTGTCTGTTAAAAATAGGAGAGGAGAGTTATTAAATGGAGAGTTAGAGGTATTGGGAAGATGGAAGGAATATTTTGAGGAATTGTTAAATGTTGATGAAGATAGGGAAGCTGTGATTTCGTGTATAGGGCAAGGAGGAATAACATCTTGTAGGAGTGAGGAAGAGCCAGTTGTGAGTGTGGGGGAAGTTCGTGAGGCAGTAGGTAAAATGAAAGGGGGTAAGGCAGCCGGGATTGATGGGATAAAGATAGAAATGTTAAAAGCAGGTGGGGATATAGTTTTGGAGTGGTTGGTGCAATTATTTAATAAATGTATGGAAGAGGGTAAGGTACCTAGGGATTGGCAGAGAGCATGCATAGTTCCTTTGTATAAAGGCAAGGGGGATAAAAGAGAGTGCAAAAATTATAGGGGGATAAGTCTGTTGAGTGTACCTGGTAAAGTGTATGGTAGAGTTATAATTGAAAGAATTAAGAGTAAGACGGAGAATAGGATAGCAGATGAACAAGGAGGCTTTAGGAAAGGTAGGGGGTGTGTGGACCAGGTGTTTACAGTGAAACATACAAGTGAACAGTATTTAGATAAGGCTAAAGAGGTCTTTGTGGCATTTATGGATTTGGAAAAGGCGTATGACAGGGTGGATAGGGGGGCAATGTGGCAGATGTTGCAAGTGTATGGTGTAGGAGGTAGGTTACTGAAAGCAGTGAAGAGTTTTTACGAGGATAGTGAGGCTCAAGTTAGAGTATGTAGGAAAGAGGGAAATTTTTTCCCAGTAAAAGTAGGCCTTAGACAAGGATGTGTGATGTCACCGTGGTTGTTTAATATATTTATAGATGGGGTTGTAAGAGAAGTAAATGCGAGGGTCTTGGCAAGAGGCGTGGAGTTAAAAGATAAAGAATCACACACAAAGTGGGAGTTGTCACAGCTGCTCTTTGCTGATGACACTGTGCTCTTGGGAGATTCTGAAGAGAAGTTGCAGAGATTGGTGGATGAATTTGGTAGGGTGTGCAAAAGAAGAAAATTAAAGGTGAATACAGGAAAGAGTAAGGTTATGAGGATAACAAAAAGATTAGGTGATGAAAGATTGAATATCAGATTGGAGGGAGAGAGTATGGAGGAGGTGAACGTATTCAGATATTTGGGAGTGGACGTGTCAGCGGATGGGTCTATGAAAGATGAGGTGAATCATAGAATTGATGAGGGAAAAAGAGTGAGTGGTGCACTTAGGAGTCTGTGGAGACAAAGAACTTTGTCCTTGGAGGCAAAGAGGGGAATGTATGAGAGTATAGTTTTACCAACGCTCTTATATGGGTGTGAAGCGTGGGTGATGAATGTTGCAGCGAGGAGAAGGCTGGAGGCAGTGGAGATGTCATGTCTGAGGGCAATGTGTGGTGTGAATATAATGCAGAGAATTCGTAGTTTGGAAGTTAGGAGGAGGTGCGGGATTACCAAAACTGTTGTCCAGAGGGCTGAGGAAGGGTTGTTGAGGTGGTTCGGACATGTAGAGAGAATGGAGCGAAACAGAATGACTTCAAGAGTGTATCAGTCTGTAGTGGAAGGAAGGCGGGGTAGGGGTCGGCCTAGGAAGGGTTGGAGGGAGGGGGTAAAGGAGGTTTTGTGTGCGAGGGGCTTGGACTTCCAGCAGGCATGCGTGAGCGTGTTTGATAGGAGTGAATGGAGACAAATGGTTTTTAATACTTGACGTGCTGTTGGAGTGTGAGCAAAGTAACATTTATGAAGGGATTCAGGGAAACCGGCAGGCCGGACTTGAGTCCTGGAGATGGGAAGTACAGTGCCTGCACTCTGAAGGAGGGGTGTTAATGTTGCAGTTTAAAAACTGTAGTGTAAAGCACCCTTCTGGCAAGACAGTGATGGAGTGAATGATGGTGAAAGTTTTTCTTTTTCGGGCCACCCTGCCTTGGTGGGAATCGGCCGGTGTGATAATAAAAAAAAAAAAAAAATATTGTTAAGAACTTCACTGCAGTTATTGAAATTACTGCTAAAGTTCCTGTTCAGTCAGGTGATGGGTATGTAATAGTACGTGATACCAATACAACTGGTACATAGACTAATAAAGCTATATGGAACTGTTATTGACAAGATTTTGCCCATGAGGTGGGCTTTATCAAATTAAACAGATGTTTGCGACGTGATAAAACCCACTGTTTGCGCAAAATACCATCAGTCCAGGTTACATAACTGGATTTGTCTACCCTATCACCAGTACAGTGATGCCATAATATAAAGTAGAGGATGCCAACCTCACCACAAATTTCCTCTCACTATACACCAGGCATTTGCTACCCTCAATACAGCCTTACCTTCTTTCCATACCACATGTCTAAGCACTTGTCAACCTCACTATAACAATGAGGCGATGAGGACAGCATGTTCAAGTGTTGCATCAGATGTGATGGGAGAGTGAGGGAAGAAATGAGAGAGGGGAATGAGAGGGAACAGGAGAGAGAGAGAACCTGTTTTATGCAAGTATTTTGTTTTTAATTTAAATATTACAAATAAGAAAAACTTTCCTAGGTAGCAGGCTGGTAGACAGCAACTGTCCAGGGAGGTACAAATATGCAAGATTTCAGGCAAGTCTTGCTACTTCTACGAACAATTAGGTCACACTACACATACATGTACAAGCACATATATACACAACCCTATGGGTTTTCTTCTATTTTCTTACTAGTTTTTGTTCTTGTTTCCTCTTATCTCCATGGGGAAATGGAACAGAATTCTTCCTTCATAAGCCATGCATGTCGTAAAAAGGCAACTAAAATGCCGGCAGCAAGGGGCCAGGTGATGAGGATATAAAAAAGAAAAAAAAATGGATATCAGACTGGAGGGAGTGAGTATGGAAGAAGTGAATGTGTTCAGATATTTGGGAGTAGACTTGTCGGTGGATGGGTTTATGAAGGACGAGGTAAACCATAGAACTGATGAAGAAAAAAAAGGTGGATGGTGTATTGAGGTATATGTGGAGGCAGAATGTTATCCATGGAGGCAAAGAAAGGAATGTATGAGAGTACAGTGGTACCAACACTCTTATATGGGTGTGAAGCTTGGGTTATGAATGATGCAGCACGGAGGCGGCTGGAAGCAGTGGAGATGTCCTGTCTAAGAGCAATGTGTGGCGTAAATATTATGCAGAGAATTCATAGTGTGGACATTAGGTGTGGAGTTACGAAAAGTATTATTCAGAGGGCTGACGGGAGATTGTTGAGGTGGTTTGGTCATTTAGAGAGGATGGAGCACAATAGGATGACTTGGAGGGTTTATAAATCTGTAGTGGAGGGAGGGAGAGAGAGAGGGTCATCCTAGAAAAGGATGGAGGGAGGAGGTAAGAGAGGTTTTGTGTACAAGGGGATTGGGCATACAACAGGCATGTGTGAGTATATTAAATAGGAGTGAGCAAATATGAATGGCGTTTGGGACTTGACGAGTTGATGAAATATGAGCAGGGTAATATTTTGTGACGGCATTCAAGGAGACCTGGAGGTGGGAAGTATAATGCCTGCACTTTAAAAGAGGGGTCTGGGATATTGGCAGTTTGGAGGGACTTCTAAACTGTCATATCTGAGTGCCTCTGCAAAGACAGTGATTATATGAGTGATGGTGAAAGTACTTTTTTTTCTTTTTAGATCACCCTGCCTTGGTGAGGAATGGCCGATGTGTTAAAAAAAAAAAAATATTATGGAGAAAAGATATTTTTTTAACACAAGTGAGATACATGCAGCCATCACACTTTAAATGACTTTCCAAACTGCAACATTCTCACCCCTCCTTCAGAATGCAAGCATTGTATTAATCACATAAAAGAATCAAGCCTGTCGAAGCAAACAGTATAGGCAGTATTTTGTCCAAAAGTAATTCAAATAAATATGAACACGAAAACTGCCAATATGAATATTAGTCTATGCACATAATGTAATGAAAACTGACAGTAACAATGCAAGGGTTATGATGCAGATGTAATTTATGCATTCAATTAGCCTGTAAAAATATGCAGGAACATACTAATCCTACTGAACATTAAAAATAAGAGAAAGCACATTCATAAAAGATTATTAAACTTTTTCGCTAGCTTGTGTTAAAAGTTAAGAGGAAGCCTAGTTCAGTAGGTACATAATATAAAATGGATAAAATGTCTGCCTATGTCAATTAAACAAATATTCAAGTAAACTATTCACTCCCTAACAAATAATCTTTTAGCATCTCACAATTACAAGCCTTTATCATTAACAATTTCAGAGTACAGTACTCACCAGAGTCATTCTCCAGAAGATCAATGATCTTCTTGTACTGTTTTGCTGCTAGTTGATATTTCTGCTGCTTTAAGAAATTTGTTCCTCGATCTTTGCATGCCTTAGCTTGTTCAATTTTCTCTTCCTGATCCATCTCCCAAGACTCTTTACCCTTGACAAAGCTCCTCATCTCAACATCATATTCTATAGTAGCCCCAGGGGGAACCCCAATGGCCACATTTCCTGAGGATCCATATGCATACTAGAGGGAAAAAAAGAAAATGATAAATAATCAAAACAGGTGCCATCATTGTCATTTAAAACTTTCACAAAGTAAAATTTTCCCTATCCAAATTCTATTACGATTTTTCTAACTATATATAATTTTGAGACACCATGATCTTTGCACACCTCTTTCATTAAGACCTGCTCTCTATCAATCAATTTTTCTAATTGATGCATATTATTATTATTATAATCAAGGGGGAAGCGCTAAACCCGGAGGATTATACAGCGCCTGGGGGGGGGGGATGTGGAAGGCATTCAGGCTTAATTCAGGGAACTGGAGCACAGATCCAATTTCCTAAATCAAGAGCCCCTCACCAACATCAAGGAACCTTCCTTGAGGGGTAACTGATGCATAACATTTCATGTCAGCTACTTAGATATTTAAGTCAATTTAGTACTCGGTATTCTTTTTCCATAAAACAAAATATTTCACAAATTCCTTTATTCTATATAATGCACAAGCTTGTGCATTTTATTTATTATATTATCACACTAGCCTTGGTGGGAATCGGCCAGTGTGATAATATAATAAATAAAATGCACAAGCTTCAATAATTAGTTGAAATTTATGTTAAGTGTTAAATCCACGCAAGTCTTTCCAGCACATGGAGTTGTGGAAGTTCAATCCTCCATCTGCTAACTGCAATTTCAGCAGTAGTGAAAGTTCAGTCTTCTGTCTGGTAAATGCAATACACGTTTGAAATCTGCCAACTGAATGTTATATATAGAGTGGAACCTCAAAAATCGAACGTATCACATATCGAACGTTTCGAAAATAGGACCATTTTTTTGGACAGTGTCCCTATTATCGGACGCGCCCCTATTTTCAGACCGCCGGGTACGGGACCTGTCTGCCACCCGCTCTGTCCGCGTCCCCGCGCAGGCGCCGTGAGCAGTCTAGCTTTGTTTGTGCTTGAGTGAACACTAACCTGCGCTCTCGTTCACGCATTTTACAATTATTTCATTGTGTTTAGTGCTTGTGGGACTGTGAAATAAGCTGCCATGGGCCCAAAGAAACTTGCTAGTGGTACCCCTGTGGTAAAGAAAGTGAGAAACACCACAGATGTGAAGAAGGAAATAATACAGAAGTATGAGAGTGGTGCGAGACTTGTTGAGCTTGCCAGGATGTATGGGAAAAACAAGTCGACCATCAGTTCTATCCTGTCAAAGAAAGAACAAATCAAGGAAGCTGATGTTGCAAAAGGTGCTAATATAGGGAGTGGATGAGGTGCCTTCTTCAAAGATTAAGGAGATTCGTGCCAAGTGGAATGATGTCCAAATGTTTGTGCATAAGTACCACCCTGAGCAAGCTGAAACAAGCCATCTTTGCAACAAGTTCAGTGACAGAACCATGTCCCATTTTAGGGAAATGTTAAAGAGGCGCCAGAAACAGAGGACTGTGGACAGTTATTTTGTGAGACAGGGGTCCAGTGACTCAAGCTGGTCCTAGTGGCATTAAAAGACAGAAGGGAAGTAACCCCAGAGAGGGCTTTACCTGAAGTCCTCATGGAGGGGGGATTCTCCTTCCAAACACTAATTCCAACTCCCTCTCTCCTCCTCCCTATCTTCCAGATGCCATCACCAATCTTCAATAAAGGTAAGTAAAAATGTTATTTTATATGTATTACTAAACATAATTAAAAACTATAGTATTTGTTGCATGTAAAACTGTAATTAATCTCTATAAAATGTATTTTTTGTGTGAATATTTTTGGGTTTCTGGAACGGATTAATTGTATTTCCATTATTTCTTATGGGAAATATTGCTTCGAATTTCAGACTTTTCAAATTTAGAACTAGCTCCTGGAATGGATTAAGTTCGATTTTTGAGGTTCCACTGTACTACAGATGTTATCTAACCTGTTGTTACAGATCCATATTTTAGCACCAGGAATATTAACATCACTGCTTTTACCACAGGCCAGTAGGTCGACTGCAGCCTATTGCAGTGCTCCTCTCTTCGTATATTCTTATTTTTTAAATTATTTCTTTCATAAGCCTTAATCTCTGGTGACCCACCTGCAGGGATCCTACAAAGACAAGGAACAATTCTTATTCTTTCAAGAACATTTTCAGGGACCAACTTGTTATTTTGAAGGACTAACTGCCTTAAAAGCAAATCAAGATAATAAAGTTTTTAACCCTTTCAGGGTCCGTCCCGTAGATCTACGGCTCTACGTTCAGGGTCCAAACCGTATATCTACGTCATGAGCTCAGCTCACTCTGATAAACTGTGAGTGGTACACTTGGGCCTAGATATGAGAGAATACATCTGTGGTATGTGTGCACCACATAAAACAAATCCTGCAGCACACCGTGTATAATGAGAGAAAAAAACAGAAACCAAGATTTTCGATTAAAACAGCAACTTTGCAGTGTTTTTTCGTATGTTTCTTCTAGTTGTATTTGCAATTTCTTGGTCTTATTTGATAGAATGGAAGACATATTACAGAAATAGAGATGATTTTGATTGGTTTTAGCACTGGAAATGGCTTGAAACTGAGCTCAAAGTAGCAGAAATGTTAAATTTTTGCCAATGTTCAAGAGTAAACAAACGACCTCACACATCTAATACACGCCAGCTGGTAGGTCTAATATACATTCACAAATGTGGTGATGATATTTATACAATTACATATTACAATATTGCATAACAGTAAATCTTCTATTTTTTGGTGCGAATAAAAATTCATTGTGAATAAAAAATCAAAATGGGATTTATTTGTAAAGCCTCAAAACAACTAATGAACAGAGGAAATGTTAGTTTAGTGCCAGGAATACCTACATTGTTTATTCTGGACGCTATTTTGAAATTGGAATATTTTGAACTTTGTGTTAAATTGGCCAAATTACCAATTTCCGATCACTTTATTTTGTAGTTGAAACAGTTGACTTGGCTATTTCTTGTGCTCAATCGATAGAATAGAAGTAATACTAGTGAAATAGCTAAGAATTTGGTCGACTGGAATGATGTAATTGGCCTAAAATGGGAGTCAAAGTCGGCAAAAATTGCCGATTCGTAAATATCGCTGACACATCAAAATTCGCGAGAGCATAACTTCACCAATTTTCCATAAAATTTCGTACTTTTCGTTTTATTACCTTCACAAAAAGATTCTCTACCATTTCATAAGAAAAAATAAATTTTTGGGGGGAAAATTCTTGGACACTGGGGCACCACTTCAGATTTTGGCCTTGGACTCTGAAGGGGTTAAAGAGCCACAAGAATTAAAAAAATGAAAGCCAACCTAGCTTTTGTAATGCTTAATATTTTAGCTACCCTGGGGTTTTATTAGGGATAGTTTCCAGGAGTTTTCAAAATTACACCTTAAGAATATTACCCTCTCAAGGGAAGGACGTTGATGCTGATTAGAAGCTCTTCATCCAAGGAATTAAAGAATTATTGTGCCCCTCGGATCAAACCTGAATGGTTCTCATTCCACACGCTCTATGACTACTATATGTAGGTTTAGTGCTTCCTTCTGATATTAGTATCTATTATTTTTATGTCTATTCCAGGAATATTACATTGTATTTTGTGAATTACTAAACCATGTACAATATACAGAGAATGTATATTGAATACCACTAAGTCATAACTGAACATGTCAAACAAGTTTTACATACAAATATACATATATTGAACTTTAAAAGATTTTCACAAGCAAATGCACATGCATGCAGGCCCATCTTGGAGTATACAACACCTGTATGGAGGCCATACCTGAAGAAGCATATTAAAAAACTGGACAAAAAGTGCAAAGTATGAAACGAGACTAGCTCCAGAACTAAGGTGTATGAGCTATGGCGAGAAGCTAAAGGAACTGAATCTAACGACCCTGAGGACAAAAGAACCAGGGAAGATGTGATACCAATGTACATACCAAGTACTCACAAGGAACTGATAGGACAGGCTGGGACAGGCTGTTGGAGAGGAAAGGAAAAACTCAGACACAGGCGGAAGTTAAAGATAGACGAGTCACAGGAATGTCAGGAACTATTTAATCAGTTTCAAGGTAGTTGGGAAGTGTGATGGCCTAAACAAAGAAGTGGTGGAAGCAGACTCCTATATAGTTTTAAGAATAGGTATGAGACACAGAGTTAATCTGGCAAGCAGCAAATTGAGAGGCAGATTCAGGAGCTGAGAATCAACCCCTGCAACCACATATAGGCAAGTACACATGTACATATCTACATAATATGAATGAACAAATAAAGATTGGAGAAACTTTCGTTTTTCTTTTTGGGCCACCCTGTCTTGGTGGGATATAGCCAGTGTTGAAAGAAGAAGAAGAAATAAAGATTGCTTAACACAATCAACATGGAGAAAGAGGTTACAACTGTAAATTGGAGAGGTGCTGCAAGGATACTAAAAGAGGTTCTTCACCTAGAAATAGAACACAAACTACATACAAGAGGTAGTAACTAATATAATCACTGGAAACTAATGATAAACAGAATAATGAAATATTTTAGGCAAATGGACACATGAAATATTCTGAATATTTCATATATGCTAAGTTTGCTCACCAGCAGCTTTGCTTTACTGAGCCTCAATGTGGTAGATACATATAGAGGTATGCAACACTTACAAAATATTACAAGTATAACTATCATGCTCCCAATGACATGGCTATAACAGAAGACAGTATTACAACCACAAGAAACTATAAAAAAATTATTGTATGTACATTAAATACCAAAGCAGTGACACCTATGGCTCAATACTGTTCCTGTAGACACAACTGAGCAATTACACCGTTTTCACTGGTCAAGGTGATCAAGCTTGAGTATTCTCCTCATAATTTTTGAGAAATAAAAGCATTGGGATAAGAAAACCCAGTCTAAATATTACAAATAAAAGGCACTTACAGTTGGTGAAAGACTGATAGTGGACTTCTCTCCCTTCTTGAAATGTCCAAGTGCACTCTCTAGGCCCTCTGGAATATGGTGTTCCATTCCCTCACCAAGAGGGAATTTCAGTTCTCTGTCATCAAATACTGTGCCATTCACTCTGCCGATGATATGAACTGAAAGAACAAGTTATAAAATATTGATGACTGAATATTGAATACTGAAAAGTGAGGAAACCACTTCAGGAAAACATACAGATCTCTTTATCTATGTTTCAGTCTCATAGACCTTCTCCAGAGATTGTAATGTGTATAGATTTTTTTAACTATTTTTCTTTCCAAGTGGCTTCTTGCTTTTTTTTATCAAACATTGTTTATGTAACACTGTACTCAAATTACAAAAACAATAAATGCAGCGCAGAAAAATATTTAGAAGTAACATTACAAATGATTCCTAGTTGTGCGACAACTACAAGAAACCTCGGAAAAAACAAATTAATTATAGAAAAACTGAGATAGCACTGATCATAACTACAAGTAGATAATTTTCCACACCTGTACAATGAAGTTTCTAAAGTACAAATTATACTCACCATCTACAACTGCACCTTCATTAGGGGTTGTATAGCCTTCTCCTTGCACAATAGTTCTTCTCATTATACCCCCATCTTTCTTTGGACTAATATCCTCGCCTTCCCATTTTAACAACTCTACCTATCAAGGAACAAAACCAAATTAACATGGAAACGAACAAAATTTTAAAATGCAAAGAATCTTGAGCAAAATATAAAATACCCATCCACATGATTATAATTATTTTTTTTTAATGCGCTGGCTGTATCCCACCATGGCAGGGCGACCTAAAAGAAAAAACAAGCTTTACTTTTTATACACCTACCATCCGACTTACGACCTGCTCGACTTACGGCCACTCGACTTACGACCGTGTTTTTTATGCCAAATTTCTGGGAAATAAACAACTATTTGTGTTGTACAGTGTTTATCCTAAACCTTACAGTACAAAATACAGTACTAACAACATAAAAAGTAAAGTAAAACATGAAATACCAAAATAAAACAATAAAATAAAGTCATTACAAAAATGTTTTGTTGATATTCAGTAGTCAAGTTAGACTTATGACCATTTCGACTTACGACCGGTTTCTCGGAACCGAACTCGGTCGTAAGTCGGATGGTAGGTGTATTTAGTAATTTATTCAGAAGGGGTTACTAGCCCTTTGCTCCTTGCATTTTAGTTGCCTCTTAAATGCACATTGCTTATGGAGGAAGGATTATAAGATTATAAGTATTAGCACTGGATATAAGCTAAATTTTTAAGGGGTTAAGCATTGCCTTGAAGTGGGAGGTAACCAGGTATGATCCTAGGAGAGAGGGTACCTCCAATTTCTTAAATCAAGAGCCCTTCATTAGCCTGAATGTAGCATCCCCCTAGCCCATTCCTTGAAGAGACCTAGCAGCAAGAAAAAGAAATAGTACACTATTCCAAAAAACAGAGGATTTCAAATAGTTATCTATGTTCGTATTTGACAAAGAACTCTAATCGGCTCATGCACCCAGCCAAGTTTAAATTTATGTACTGAACCGAGTGCAATATTTAATAAAACAGATATTAATAGTAAGGTCACTTCTAATTTTATTGCACAAGGTTGCAGAAGAGTCTGGTATACTCATGCATCCAATAGTGTCAGCTTCATGACTGGTAGAAAAATCATATTTACAAATACGTATTTGAAAGATCTCCAAAACACTAATTACCTTTCAAAGTGGTTAAGCTGGATACAGATAAGTGTGTGTGTGGGTTAATGGTTCCAGGGTCCATTGTCCCGGTAGCCTAGTTTCTGACTAGTTTTGTGTACTTAGCCCAGAAGCATAAAAATATAAAATATTTAAGATTTAACTTCTACAGACTACAAAGCAATTTGTTTAGACATTTGCTTAACATGAAACAAGCAAACCCAAAATGCGAATACAGACTTCATATTTAGGTAGGTATATAATTTTTCTGAAAAATGTAACTAAATGCACAATATGAAATGCAATGATACATTACACAGAACAAACATACAAATACTCATACTACAAAATCATAAACAAAGATTAAGTAAACCTAACAGTGGGCAGAGAGAATATTGCTAGCTGCTTGTAGCACTTTGGCGGTTATCAAACTTAAAAGTAGTTCGGGTAATGTTAGAAATGTTAATTATATTAAGAGTTTCCAACAAAAGCAAATTATTTCCCAACAGGAAGCCAAGGAGCTACATCAGGATTGCCTAACGAACAAGTGCAGTATAACTAGCCATCAACAATTTCAATAGTTATTTTACATAAGCAAAAGCCTTTAATGTTCACTAACCTCAAATACTAATGTTGCATTGGGTGGTATCTTTGGTGGACTTCCTTTTTCCCCATAAGCATATTCACTCTTGCATGTCAGTCGAGCTATCTCTCCTTTCTTCATTGTAGCAACGCCTAAATCCCAAGACTTAATAACCTCACCTGACAAGGCAAAATATATTATTAATTCACAACGTACATACAAGAATGAGAAAATACATAACATCACCAGTATTCCCTAGGGTAACAGGACATTTTCTGACCTTGTAATAATAGCAAAGTTTTTATTTTACTAACATATAGCAAATACACCTACATTCCGACTTACGACCTGCTCGACTTACGACCGTGTTTTTTTTGCCAAATTTCTGGGAAATAAACTACTATTTGTGTTGTACACAGTGTTTATCCTAAACCTTACAATATAAAATACAGTACTAACAACATAAAAAGTAAAGTAAAACCTGAAATACCAAAATAAAACAATAAAATAAAGTCATTACAAAAATGTGATGTTGATATTCAGTAGTAAAGTTCGACTTACGACCGGTTTCTCGGAGCCGAAGTCGGTCGTAAGTCGGATGGTAGGTGTAATCAGTTTAATATTTTGGTAAAGTAGTTAATCATTTATATATTTTTTAACAAACTGGCAAAGTGTGTTATATGGTACTATTGACATGACAGTGAGGTGGAGACTGGTCAAGGGTAGGTTATAAGAAATTATCAGATGTTTGTCCACAAATAAGTAAAATGATAATTACAAACAGCTGTGATGCATCTGGCAACTCAATTCAAGTGGCATATATCAGAAACCAGCTGTGAATCAAAACTATCTATTACAGTAGTACCCTGGTACTTAAACTTAATTAATTCCAGAAGGCTGTTTGAGTGCCAATCTGTTCTAGTACCAAACAAATTTTTCCCAACAAATTTTCTTTTTGGTTGGCTATTATCACTTATGTTCTTAGGCCCCATGGTGACTTATTGATACAAATGCAGCCTCTCCTCACTTAACGACAGAGTTCCATTCCTAAGATGTCAGTAAACAAATTTGTCGGCAAGTGAGGAGCATGTTATAATGGCAATTGGTTTATGTCAACCATCTTTGAAAATGTTTTAATGTCACCTTTGCACCATTTACAACATTTCTGGTATATTTTCAAATGTTTGTACAGTAGTGTACTGCATATTGTAAAACAGAATCGAGGAAATCAGCTCTAATATACATTATTTAGGCATGCACACTAGTCAGAGAGCCCGTTGTAAGTCCGAGTTGTCGGTAAATGTGTATGTCACTAAGTGACGAGAGGCTGTATAAAAAAAAAAAATGTGAAGAAACAAAATAGTTTGCAGCGAAGTTCTGGCAGGGTGTTTGGTCGAGTGCCGAATAAACGGTTGACTACCTGGAGTTTACCTGGAGAGAGTGATTTTTTTTTACCGAACAAAGCGTTCGAATATCGAATTGTTTGACTAGGGAGCTGTTCGAGTACCAAGGTACTACTGTATCTATAAATACAAGACTAAACTTAAATTTTGCTTTTAGGCTTCAATTAATTTAATTTAATTTCACTTAAGTCTTTCTGCTAATTAATTCAAATATTTATACAACTACAGTACAGTATTTTCTTACGCTTCCCAAGGGTAAACACGAAGTGTTCTCCTCTATCCCGACTCGAGTCAAACTTTGATCCATCCTCAGCCAATGTTCCAACATAATGTACAAATACACGGTCACCTTTCCAAGGTGTTGCTTCACCCTCTCCTGGTTTCAAAATCTGTAGACATTAAACACAAAATTTAAGCCTTTAAATATGATGCCTAACCACAGGTTATATAAATAACAATTCCATATATGTACAGTATAGGTAATTTTGCAAATTTAATTGGACTGGATATACAACAGATGTCATTCATATTTCAGCATCTACTTTATTACACAATATTATTCACACAATAATAGTTATGGTAATGTCATAATGCAGTATAGGTAGTATACTGAAAAACAGTGGATTACAACTACAGTGGAACCTCAAATATCAAACTAGTTCTAAATTCGAAAAGTCTGTAAAGCGAAGCAATATTTCCCATAAGAAATAAGGGAAATACATTTAATCTGTTCCAGATTATAGTTTTGCATACACACAACAAATATAGTGTTCAATTATGTATTAATAAATTTAAATAAATTTAAATGCCGGGAACAATGGGCTAGTAACCCCTTTTCCTGTAAAGATTACTAAAAAGAATAAGAAGAAGAAAATTGTCAAAGTGGGAAGTCTGAATGTGCGTGGATGTTGTGCAGATGATAAGAAAGAGATGATTGTGGATGTTATGAATGAGAAAAAGCTGGATGTCCTGGCTTTAAGTGAAACAAAGCTGAAGGGGGTGGGAGAGTTTCAGTGGAGAGGAATAAATGGGATTAGGTCAGGGGTTTCAAATAGAGTTAGAGCTAAAGAAGGAGTAGCAATAATGTTGAAGGATAAGCTATGGCAGGAAAAGAGGGACTATAAATGTATTAATTCAAGGATTATGTGGAGCAAAATAAAGATTGGATGTGAAAAGTGGGTTATAATAAGCGTGTATGCACCTGGAGAAGAGAGAAGTGTAGAGGAGAGAGAGAGATTTTGGGAAATGTTGAGTGAATGCGTGGGGAGTTTTGAATCAAGTGTGAGAGTAATGGTGGTTGGGGATTTTAATGCTAAAGTGGGTAAAAATGTTATGGAGGGAGTAGTAGGTAAATTTGGGGTGCCAGGGGTAAATGTAAATGGGGAGCCTTTAATTGAGCTATGTGTAGAAAGAAATTTGGTAATAAGTAATACATATTTTATGAAAAAGAGGATAAATAAATATACAAGGTATGATGTAGCATGTAATGAAAGTAGTTTATTAGATTATGTATTGGTGGATAAAAGGTTGATGGGTAGGCTCCAGGATGTACATGTTTATAGAGGGGCAACTGATATATCGGATCATTATTTAGTTGTAGCTACAGTTAGAGTAAGAGGTAGATGGGAAAAGAGGAAGGTGGCAACAACAAGTAAGAGGGAGGTGAAAGTGTATAAACTAAGGGAGGAGGAAGTTCGGGTGAGATATAAGCGACTATTGGCAGAAAGGTGGGCTAGTGCAAAGATGAGTAGTGGGGGGGTTGAAGAGGGTTGGAATAGTTTTAAAAATGCAGTATTAGAATGTGGGGCAGAAGTTTGTGGTTATAGGAGGGTGGGGGCAGGAGGAAAGAGGAGTGATTGGTGGAATGATGAAGTAAAGGGTGTGATAAAAGAGAAAAAGGTAGCTTATGAGAGGTTTTTACAAAGCAGAAGTGTTATAAGAAGAGCAGAGTATATGGAGAGTAAAAGAAAGGTAAAGAGAGTGGTGAGAGAGTGCAAAAGGAGAGCAGATGATAGAGTGGGAGAGGCACTGTCAAGAAATTTTAATGAAAATAAGAAAAAATTTTGGAGCGAGTTAAACAAGTTAAGAAAGCCTAGGGAAAATATGGATTTGTCAGTTAAAAACAGAGTAGGGGAGTTAGTAGATGGGGAGATGGAGGTATTGGGTAGATGGCGAGAATATTTTGAGGAACTTTTAAATGTTAAGGAAGAAACAGAGGCAGTAATTTCATGCACTGGTCAGGGAGGTATACCATCTTTTAGGAGTGAAGAAGAGCAGAATGTAAGTGTGGGGGAGGTACGCGAGGCATTACGTAAAATGAAAGGGGGTAAAGCAGCTGGAACTGATGGGATCATGACAGAAATGTTAAAAGCAGGGGGGGATATAGTGTTGGAGTGGTTGGTACTTTTGTTTAATAAATGTATGAAAGAGGGGAAGGTACCTAGGGATTGGCAGAGAGCATGTATAGTCCCTTTATATAAAGGGAAAGGGGACAAAAGAGACTGTAAAAATTACAGAGGAATAAGCTTACTGAGTATACCAGGAAAAGTGTACGGTAGGGTTATAATTGAAAGAATTAGAGGTAAGACAGAATGTAGGATTGCGGATGAGCAAGGAGGTTTTAGAGTGGGTAGGGGATGTGTAGATCAGGTGTTTACATTGAAGCATATATGTGAACAGTATTTAGATAAAGATAGGGAGGTTTTTATTGCATTTATGGATTTAGAAAAGGCATATGATAGAGTGGATAGAGGAGCAATGTGGCAGATGTTGCAAGTATATGGAATAGGTGGTAAGTTATTAAATGCTGTAAAGAGTTTTTATGAGGATAGTGAGGCTCAGGTTAGGGTGTGTAGAAGAGAGGGAGACTACTTCCCGGTAAAAGTAGGTCTTAGACAGGGATGTGTAATGTCACCATGGTTGTTTAATATATTTATAGATGGGGTTGTAAAGGAAGTAAATGCTATGGTGTTTGGGAGAGGGGTGGGATTAAATTATGGGGAATCAAATTCAAAATGGGAATTGACACAGTTACTTTTTGCTGATGATACTGTGCTTATGGGAGATTCTAAAGAAAAATTGCAAAGGTTAGTGGATGAGTTTGGGAATGTGTGTAAAGGTAGAAAGTTGAAAGTGAACATAGAAAAGAGTAAGGTGATGAGGGTGTCAAATGATTTAGATAAAGAAAAATTGGATATCAAATTGGGGAGGAGGAGTATGGAAGAAGTGAATGTTTTCAGATACTTGGGAGTTGACGTGTCGGCGGATGGATTTATGAAGGATGAGGTTAATCATAGAATTGATGAGGGAAAAAAGGTGAGTGGTGCGTTGAGGTATATGTGGAGTCAAAAAACGTTATCTATGGAGGCAAAGAAGGGAATGTATGAAAGTATAGTAGTACCAACACTCTTATATGGGTGTGAAGCTTGGGTGGTAAATGCAGCAGCAAGGAGACGGTTGGAGGCAGCGGAGATGTCCTGTCTAAGGGCAATGTGTGGTGTAAATATTATGCAAAAAATTCGGAGTGTGGAAATTAGGAGAAGGTGTGGAGTTAATAAAAGTATTAGTCAGAGGGCAGAAGAGGGGTTGTTGAGGTGGTTTGGTCATTTAGAGAGAATGGATCACAGTAGAATGACATGGAAAGCATATAAATCTATAGGGGAAGGAAGGCGGGGTAGGGGTCGTCCTCGAAAGGGTTGGAGAGAGGGGGTAAAGGAGGTTTTGTGGGTAAGGGGCTTGGATTTCCAGCAAGCGTGCGTGAGCGTGTTAGATAGGAGTGAATGGAGACGAATGGTACTTGGGACCTGACGATCTGTTGGAGTGTGAGCAGGGTAATATTTAGTGAAGGGATTCAGGGAAACCGGTTATTTTCATATAGTCGGACTTGAGTCCTGGAAATGGGAAGTACAATGCCTGCACTTTAAAGGAGGGGTTTGGGATATTGGCAGTTTGGAGGGATATGTTGTGTATCTTTATATGTGTATGCTTCTAGACTGTTGTATTCTGAGCACCTCTGCAAAAACAGTGATAATGTGCGAGTGTGGTGAAAGTGTTGAATGATGATGAAAGTATTTTCTTTTTGGGGATTTTCTTTCTTTTTTGGGTCACCCTGCCTCGGTGGGAGACGGCCGACTTGTTGAAAAAAAAAAATAAAAAAAAAAAAAAAAATTTAAATAAACATATAACATTTTTATTTACCTTCATTGAAGATTGGTGATGGCATTTGGAAGATAGGGAGGGAGGGAGGGAGTTGGGGTTAGTGTTTGGAAGGAGAATCCCCCTCCATGAAGACTTTAGGTAGCAAAGCCCTCTCTGGGGTTACTTCCCTTCTCTGGCAGCGCTGTACAGCCCTTGTGGCTTAGCGCTTCTTTTTTATTATAATAATAATTCCCTTCTCTGTATTTTAATGCCACTAGGACTAGCTTGAGAGTCACTGGACCCCTGTCTCACAAAATAACTGTCTACAGTCCTCTGTTTGTCTCACAAAATAACTATCTACAGTCATGTTTCTGTCTCAAAATAACTGTCTACAGTCCTCTGTACATCCTGGCAAGCTCAACAAGTCTCACACCACTCTCATACTTCTGTATTATTTCCTTCTTCACATCTAGGATGTTTCTCTCTTTACCACAGGAGTACCACTAGCAAGTTTCTTTGGGCCCATGGTAACTTATTTCAGTCCCAAAAGCACTAAACACAATGAAATAATTGTAAAATGTTTGAATGAGAGCGCAGTTAGTTCACTCGGGCATCAACAAAACCAGACTGGCTCATGGCACCTGCATGGGGATGCGGACAGAACGGGCTGCTGGACAGGTCCGGTACCCAGCGGTTCGAAAATAGGGGAGAGTTTGATAATAGGGACAAAGCTGGTTTGAAAAAGCGTTCTATTTTCGAAAAGTTTGATAAGTGATATGTTCGAAATTTGAGGTTCCACTGTACTATTTACCTGAAACCCAACAAAAAATTTTTTTTTTGAAGCCATGCAAGAAAATATTTATTTTTTTTTTTTTAACAAGTCAGCTGTCTCCCACTGAAGCAGGGTGACCCAAAAAGAAAGAAAATCCCCAAAAAGAAAATACTTTCATCATCATTCAACACTTTCACCTCGCTCACACAATCACTGTTTTTTCAGAGGTGCTCAGAATACAACAGTTTAGAAGCATATACATGTACGTATAAAGATACATGTCCCTCCAAAATGCCAATATCTCAAACCCCTCCTTTAAAGAGCAGGCACTGTACTTCCCATTTCCAGGACTCAAGTCTGGCTATATAAAAATAACCGGTTTCCCTGAATTCCTTCACTAAATGTTACCCTGCTCACACTCCAACAGCTCGTCAGGTCCCAAATATCATTCATCTCCATTCACTCCTATCTAACACGCTCATGCACGCTTGCTGGAAATTAATGAACAGCAAAACTGGTATCATTAAATTTTATCAACATAAACAAATTGTATTTAACCCTTAAACGGTCCAAACATATATATACGTTCACCTGCGCAGCGCCCCGAATATTTAAAAAAAAAAAAAAAAAAAAAAAAATTATAGGAAAAAAGAGCATGTGGTACCCAGGCATCCCCAATTTTTTTCATATGGTGCACAATGAGTGCGCACACCCATTCTCTCATGTCTAGGCGACTCAGGCCTATCATGCCAATGTTGAATGAATGACAAATGAAACGTACATATACGTTTGGGGTGCTACACTAGAGAACGTATATATATATATATATATATATATATATATATATACACACACACGTTTGGACTGTTTAAGGGTTAAGCTTATTTTGTGTATCAGTTGCCAAATTTTGTAAATATTACTAACCTCATTACTACTGACATTCTCAAGAAAATTAAGAAAATCTGAGTGCAAAAAATACACTGAACTTGTTCAACAAAATTATATTGTTTGTTTTCAGTGGAAGACTTGTGACAGGTCTGAAGATATGGACATCTGCAAATGTTTCCAAATTTGACAGATTTGCTCAAAAAAATTATATATGAGACCATATGCAGAAAATATGGATTAAATAATTCTTTACAAAATTTCAAAAGTGAGCCCAGAAAAAACTCCTCAAAATGTTGAAAATCAACCCAAGCCATTTAAAGAAATCCTGTTTCTTGTTTGACTTTTCACTCTGATTCAGCGACACTTATTGCTCTAACCTTATTAACCCATAAATGGTCCAAATGTATATATACGTTTTTTCAACATTTAAAAGTATGTAAAAAAACAATCTACTTTTGGAGCACTATACATGTGAACGTAGATCTGCTTGGACCGTTTACAGGTTAATTAATACTGACATGCGTAAGAAATTTTTTATAAATTTGGGAACTGGAAATCTAGTAGATTTTCAACACTGGTTGCTTTTTAATTTCGAGGGGATTGTTTTCATAGCTAAAAGAAAATGAACACTAAAAAAGTGAAGTCACAGAGTTTGCAGAAAATGCAAAAGAAAAAGTTTGCTAATTCACAAACTTCTACAAATTTGCAGGATCCAAATTTGTGTTCTCCTATACTCACCTTCAAGACACCTTCATAATCTCTAATGAACATCTAATCTTCAAGAAAATTTTAATCATTTTAATATACATATACATACTGTATTCTGTTATTTTACACTCACCTGTTTTAAAACCCCACCATCCTTGTCAGGGGTGATATCAATGACATCAGTCTCAGGGTCTCCAACACTCATTTTCAGTAATTACCCTATAACACAAAAAATAAAAATAAAATACTGTAATACAGTATATACCACTGCAATACATTATACATATTTATCCTAAGATAACCCAATAAAGTCATACTATGGAAGGCTAAAAAAATAATGAATATTAAACTTAAACTAAACCTTATTGCCAAACCAGTGCTCTCATATATACTTTCATATATACTGTACTTACTTGAATCTACTGCTGCGAGTGCTGTCTTAAGATGAGATTTGTATGGAATTTTAACCCGGAGAGTTAGCCACCCAAGATGACCCAATAAAATCAGTGTATCATTGGGGGCTGTCTTATTTCCATTCAAGTCCTTTATTCTTGTCCCTCAGGATGCAACCCACAAAAGACGACTAACACCCAGGTACCTACTTCTAGGTGAACAGGGACAGTAGGTGTAAGTAAATATGCCCGTTTCTACCCATTCAGGGGATTGATCCTCTGATACTTGGTATGCAAGGCGAGTGCACTCTCAATTTATACATGTTAACAATATTTGCCCTAATTCTACAGTGACAGGTTAAAAAAAAAAAAAAATATCACAGGAGAAAAACATAGCGTTAATACAAGTTAGGTTACCTTGTGTTAAGTTCGGTTAGATTAGGTCGGGCTCTACTCTTCCCCCCTCCATGTTGCTTTTCTTTTTTTTACTTAGATTCAATTCCATGGAATTCCAGAGCAAATTCCATGCTATTCCAGAGTGCAAATTCAATGCCTTGTCTTTGATGGATTTATTTCTGACAGGGACACAGCTTCTTCATCCCTCTCTGTATGTTTTCCAGCTCACTTTTATCTGGTCACTAGGGCACTTGGCTAACACACTGAGGTCTGGGGATCGATTGCCTGGTATGGCTGGAAAACATACGAACATATTTCCATAAGACACCTGCTGTCCCTGTTCAACCACCAGTAAAATGGGCACCTGGGTGTTAGTAGATTGGTGTGGGTCGCATCCTGGGACAAAATTGACCTAATTTGCGGGAAATGCTCTGCATAACAAGGGATTTTCTATATATTATTATGTCACTGATGTTAGCTATGGTCTGTACACTTTGTACATGCAGAAATAAAGATAGTATTATTATTATTGTCTGTACAGAGATGAGTGACATTTAGTTGTGCTGAAAGAAAGACCATAGTTATTATGCTGAAAATTTCGGGCAATAAAAGTTAAACCTGTCTAAATAATTGAGATTAAGCAAGTATGGCAGGCTAGAAAGTTAGGTTAGGTTAGGTTTAAGCTTGTTAGGTTAGGCTAGACTTAGGTTTGCTAGTTTGAGTTTAGCTCTGCTACATTTATTATTATAAAAAAGAAGCACTAAACCTACAAGGGTCATACAGAGCACAGCTACATTTAAGCTTGTTAGGTTTGGGCTTCACACAGGCTTGTTATGTAGGCTTATGCTTGTCCAGTTTAGGCCTGTATATGTATTACGGCTGGGTTTAGGCTCTTTTTTTATGCACTTTTACGTCGCTTGCGACTTAATAATATAAATAACGCGATAAGCCCATACGGGTCACTGAACTCTGGTTTACATTTCAACACAGCATTAGCAGCGCTAAGGTACTCCAATATTATCAGGGGGAACGCTAAACCCGTAGGAATTATAGTGTCTGTGGGGGGGGGATGGAATGTATTCAGGTTTAATTCAGGGAACTGGAGCACAGATCCAATTCCCTAGATCAAAAGCCTCTCACCAGCATCAAGGAACCTCACATGATGGATACGTTACTCCAATATTTTGGAATATATATATATATATGGGTGATTTCTTAAAATCATACATTTGGAAAAAAGTCACATCCAGTAAAACCAGTAAATAAGACTTGTAATTGATATTAAATATCAAGCAGAAGTAAACTCGCTGGTGAGAATTCTAGAAAGATGAACTATATATATATTTAGCAATGCATTTAATTCATCACCAGCAGATACTACCATAACTTAGAACAGTTACGGCTAGTATGTCATATTCTAGTAGAGGTGTACAGTTATATATGTAACAAACCTAGTTAAGGAGAAGTATGAGAGGATGAAAGTGTGTCTATCCCGAGTCTTCCCGCCACACTGGTCACTCTTACTTGATGCTACACCACTAAGGTTCTTCATCCAAGGAATTGCAGCCATTCTCCACTTCCTTGGATCAACCTTAATTACCTCTTAATTACAGGTACTTATTACCCCTACTAAGCTCTTCCTCTATGAAAGTAATAATAATCATTCCAAAGGCATAATAAAACTAACTTACTATTATATGTATCAGTGATAAAAAAAATAGTATAATTAGGTGTGTATAGTTATTTTAGTGCTCGTTTTCCAAAATAATTTTTTATTTTTTTTTTTTCAAAAATATTGCACTGGACGTTTCTAGAAGATCTGGCTTCACTGCCAGACTGGAGGAAGTTATAGTTCTCTATGGAATTGTAACTGAGAGTCAAAAACACTTCAAGATCATCCTAGGTTACAACATTATTTAAAATCACCCTAGGCTGGACATCTTAATTAATTATTTTTATTATAATTATTATTATTATTATTATTATTATTATTATTATTATTATTATTATTGTGGGAAATTATGGGGACGAGGTACACAGGTACATTCCTGAAATATTCACATAATTTGAAAGGGGCACAACTAAGCAACGATATATTATACTTATGAATGTTAATTGTGCAAAAGCTCCAAAGGCGGGTCATCATCTGACTAAGACCCGCGTCAGGAAACATTTGTCCTGTTTCCTGAGGAACCTTACCTAACCTAACCTTCAGTCAGGTGGGATTTTAGAGACTATGGCGTACCATGTCTCTCCACCCAGACACACACACACACTCTTTACCACCCACAAACAAAGTCAGGCCTATTAAATATTACAACAAAAATCAATACCAATAATGTTGGTAAATTAGTAAATAAGTTTATTCAGGTATATACAAATAGTTACATAGATTATCATACTCAGATATGGTAAACACGAGGAAATTAAATCTTCATCAGAGTACAAAACAAATTCTGGCCACAAAATAGAGCGAAACACCAACGTCAAAGACCTGGGAGTGATCATGTCGGAGGATCTCACCTTCAAGGACCATAACATTGTATCAATCGCATCTGCTAGAAAAACGACAGGATGGATAATGAGAACCTTCAAAACTAGGGATGCCAAGCCCATGATGACACTCTTCAGGTCGCTTGTTCTATCTAGGCTGGAATATTGCTGCACACTAACAGCACCTTTCAAGGCAGGTGAAATTGCTGACCTAGAAAATGTACAGAGAACCTTCACGGCGCGCATAACGGAGATAAAACACCTCAATTACTGGGAGCGCTTGAGGTTCCTGAACCTGTATTCCCTGGAACGCAGGCGGGAGAGATACATGATTATATACACCTGGAAAATCCTAGAGGGACTAGTACCGAACTTGCACACGAAAATCACTCACTACGAAAGCAAAAGACTTGGCAGACGATGCAACATCCCCCCAATGAAAAGCAGGGGTGTCACTAGCACGTTAAGAGACCATACAATAAGTGTCAGGGGCCCGAGACTGTTCAACTGCCTCCCAGCATACATAAGGGGGATTACCAACAGACCCCAATGGAAATAAGTCACTCTGTCTGACTTTTTTGGGTTATCCTAGGTTCTCTACACATATGCTGCTATGTATGATAATTCTATGTAACTGTATTTGTGTATACCTGAATAAACTTACTTACTTACCCCTGGCTGTCTTCAAGCTGGCACTGGACAAGCACCTAAAGTCGGTTCCTGACCAGCCGGGCTGTGGCTCGTACGTTGGTTTGCGTGCAGCCAGCAGCAACAGCCTGGTTGATCAGGCTCTGATCCACCAGGAGGCCTGATCACAGACCGGGCCGCGGGGGCGTTGACCCCCAGAACTCTCTCCAGGTAAACATAGCAGCATATGTGTAAAGTACCTAGGATAACCCAAAAAAAGTCAGAGTGATTTATTTCCATTGGAGTCCTTTTGCAAGATATTGAGTGGACTGTATGATGGTTTGTGACTTGAAAGGAGAGAGAGGAGGGAGGGTGTTGACTAAACAGCATTTTACTAAAAATATATTTTTATTTTTTTTTATTATCACACCGGCCGATTCCCACCAAGGCAGGGTGGCCCGAAAAAGAAAAACTTTCACCATCATTCACTCCATCACTGTCTTGCCAGAAGGGTGCTTTACACTACAGTTTTTAAACTGCAACATTAACACCCCTCCTTCAGAGTGCAGGCACTGTACTTCCCATCTCCAGGACTCAAGTCCGGCCTGCCGGTTTCCCTGAACCCCTTCATAAATGTTACTTTGCTCACACTCCAACAGCACGTCAAGTATTAAAAACCATTTGTCTCCATTCACTCCTATCAAACACGCTCACGCATGCCTGCTGGAAGTCCAAGCCCCTCGCACACAAAACCTCCTTTACCCCCTCCCTCCAACCCTTCCTAGGCCGACCCCTACCCCGCCTTCCTTCCACTACAGACTGATACACTCTTGAAGTCATTCTGTTTCGCTCCATTCTCTCTACATGTCCGAACCACCTCAACAACCCTTCCTCAGCCCTCTGGACAACAGTTTTGGTAATCCCGCACCTCCTCCTAACTTCCAAACTACGAATTCTCTGCATTATATTCACACCACACATTGCCCTCAGACATGACATCTCCACTGCCTCCAGCCTTCTCCTCGCTGCAACATTCATCACCCACGCTTCACACCCATATAAGAGCGTTGGTAAAACTATACTCTCATACATTCCCCTCTTTGCCTCCAAGGACAAAGTTCTTTGTCTCCACAGACTCCTAAGTGCACCACTCACTCTTTTTCCCTCATCAATTCTATGATTCACCTCATCTTTCATAGACCCATCCGCTGACACGTCCACTCCCAAATATCTGAATACGTTCACCTCCTCCATACTCTCTCCCTCCAATCTGATATTCAATCTTTCATCACCTAATCTTTTTGTTATCCTCATAACCTTACTCTTTCCTGTATTCACCTTTAATTTTCTTCTTTTGCACACCCTACCAAATTCATCCACCAATCTCTGCAACTTCTCTTCAGAATCTCCCAAGAGCACAGTGTCATCAGCAAAGAGCAGCTGTGACAACTCCCACTTTGTGTGTGATTCTTTATCTTTTAACTCCACGCCTCTTGCCAAGACCCTCGCATTTACTTCTCTTACAACCCCATCTATAAATATATTAAACAACCACGGTGACATCACACAGGTCGTGAGACCTGTCTGCCATGGGAGGAGGTACAAGTACCTCCTCATCCTCCGAGACCAACTGTCCCCAGGCCTAGCACCATTCCCCGCCCTCACGGGGCTCGTAGGGAGAAGGTAGGCCTCTGGTCTGCTATCTTCCCTGCCCCAGGAGGGACCGTGGGAATGGTAGTCTTGTAAGCTACAGGTGGTAGCAAGCTCTGGCTCTGGGACCTTCCCCGCCCAAGAAGGGCTCGTGGGAGTGGTGTCTGCTATTACTGTTATTATTATTATTATTAGGTATCCTTGAAGAGATGTCTGTAAGTAATTTTCTGAATTTTATTTTTTTTCTCTTAATGTTTTTACTAGAGAAAAGGTTATACAATTATTGTCATCGCCATGTGTAGATTCAGTCTGGACAATTTTATATACACCATTCCCTATTTTGATATCCAAACAATAACCTGAGAAAACCTCTTCTGGGCGGCTTAATTTTTTTCACTGGTGAGTCCTTAGAAGGATGGGAGTGTATAAATATCAATTTCACTATTAAATGGTGTTATTTTCCGTCTATCCCTCAGCAGTCCTGGTTTGCTAGTTCTTGAGATGCATGAACAATCCTGTTTCCTAACACAAAAATACACTCTTATTTTAACTATATTGTAAAAGAATCTGAAATAGAATACAAAAGAGAAATGAACTGAGAATATTGAGCGTGAGTTTCCGTATTATTATTATAATCAAGGGGAAGCGCTAAACCCGGAGGATTATACAGCGCCTGGGGAGGGATGTGGAAGGCATTCAGGCTTAATTCAAGGAACTGGAGCACAGATCCAATTTCCTAAATCAAGAGCCCCTCACCAACATCAAGGAACCTTCCTTGAGGGGACTGAGTTTCCGTAAGGTTGTACTGGAAGAGCCGATCATATTCTCAGCTATAATGTTCTTTGCCTTTATATCTTTATAGCTTTCCTTTATATCCTTTATATTATAACCTTTATATTATAATAATAAGGTAAAAGGACCCCAATGGAAATAAGTCACTCTGTCTGACTTTTTTGGGTTATCCTAGGTTCTCTACACATATGCTGCTATGTATGATAATTCTATGTAACTGTATTTGTGTATACCTGAATATACTTACTTACTTCGGTCAGCTTAAAATTTTCAATGTCGATGAACTATAATTTTTTTTATATATTTTATTTAAAAACGCAATACACAATTATACCTGTAGACAATGTAAACAATGAAACGTAACCATTATATATAACAACAAAAAGCTCCACATTCCCTACCTTAGCACTAAACTTATACATAAGAAAACACACGTTCAACTAAAAAAATTTTGATACCCCCCCAAAAAAAAACCCCAACCATCACACATAACATACATTTAACTAAACTAAAGACAGCCCACATCTTCAAATACAGACCCCTGGCAGTCTTCAAGCTGGCACTGGACAAGCACCTAAAGTCAGTTCCTGATCAGCCGGGCTGTGGCTCGTACGTTGGTTTGCGTGCAGCCAGCAGCAACAGCCTGGTTGATCAGGGGCTGATCCACCAGGAGGCCTGGTCACAGACCGGGCCGCGGAGGCGTTGACCCCCGAAACTCTCTCCAGGTAAACTCCAGGATGCGACCTACATCAGTCGGCTACCACCCAGGCCAGGTACCTATTTACTACTAGGTGAACAAGGACATTATGTGTCCACCCGTATCAGGGATCCAACCACGGACCTCAGTGTGAGCCGAGTACGCTAGCAACCGAGCTAGCCCGAGACTGTTCAACTGCCTCCCAGCATACATAAGGGGGATTACCAACAGACCCCTGGCAGTCTTCAAGCTGGCACTGGACAAGCACCTAAAGTCGGTTCCTGATCAGCCGGGCTGTGGCTCGTACGTTGGTTTGCGTGCAGCCAGCAGTAACAGCCTGGTTGATCAGGCTCTGATCCACCAGGAGGCCTGGTCACAGACCGGGCCGCGGGGGCGTTGACCCCCGGAACTCTCTCCAGGTAAACAAGAAACGTTTGGTATGTTTCCTTTACACTTACTGTCCCTGCTCATCTAGCAGTAGGTATTTAGGTGTTAGATAATTGGTGTGGGTCGCATCCCGGGGGACGAGATTAAAAGACCACAGTGAAAATAAGATAGATAGACCTCGATGATGCACTGGCTTTCTTTGGTTAGTTATCCAGCGTGGCTAACCCTCCGCGTTATAAAAATCCGAATAAATCTTAATGCTAATCCGTGAGAAAACTTCACTTCCTACTGGATAAAAAAAAAAGAGATGTAAATTTTTTTCAGGTGTTCTAATTTAAAAGTTAAAATCTTAAATAAGTATTCGTTTGCCAGTGGCGTAGATTATTATAATTATTATTATAATTATGGGGAGCGCTAAACCCGTAGGATTATACAGCGCATGTGGAGGGGGATGGAAGGTATTCAGGCTCAATTCAGGGAACTGGAGCACAGATCCAATTCCCTAGATCAAGAGCCCCTCACCATTATTATTATTATAATCAAGGGGGAAGCGCTAAACCCGGAGGATTATACAGCGCCTGGGGGGGGGGGATGTGGAAGGCATTCAGGCTTAATTCGGGGAACTGGAGCACAGATCCAATTCCCTAAATCAAGAGCCCCTCACCAACATCAAGGAACCTTCCTTGAGGGGCCCAGCCCCTCACCAGCATGCCAGTGGCGTAGAGAAAACCTGGGCTTACACTCGCCAGGTGGCAGACGCGGGTTCCCTACATGTTAAGATGGGTATCGTCTCTACAGACAGCACAAATGTAGAGATATGTTTATGTATACATACTGGGTTTAATTTAATCCATATTTTAGGGATTGAAGTATTATTGACTGGCGTTCAAGACATTATTTAGTGATATACATTCTTAATGACATTAGGCTGTAACCCTCCCAGTAGATGTGGATAGTGAGGTTGTTGGCCAGTAGACGTTGTTGGGGGCAGTCACTCTCTTGATTCATCCGTGTTTACTGAACAATTTTAGTGTTTATTGTAGTAGTGCATCTAGATCTGTCAGCCCTGCATACGTTGATGATGGTAAGAGAGAGAGGCGGTTGAAGATGTCGAGGCAGAGCGCCACAGTTGTTGAAAAAATTAATTGTGCTGATTTTGAAGACATTACTATACTCTTCTTCCTGTTCTTAAGTTACCTGAAGTTATGCAACTTTTTTCATATGCATTTTTAATATTACTTACTAATATTAACGTAACAACCCAATCTTATTAAAATTTACATGATATAACATAGGTTAATTTGCCTGGCCTATCCTGAAAATTCGCATAACTTTTTCTTGGGCGTGAGATGGTCCTACTTAGGTGACGTCCCATAAGGGACGTCAGGTAGGTTAGGTAAGGTTTGTCAGGAAACAGGACAAGTGTTTCCTGAGGCGGGTCTTAGTCATATGATGACCCGCAGCTGGAGCTTTTGGTCATCTGACCGAGGACTTCCACTTAGCTTAGTGATCCACCCCTTTAAAAATTATGGTTATGGATATATCTCTTTTTAATTAATGCTAGTACAAAAAATGGATACGACCTTAACCATAATTTTTAATGGCGGCTTCATACACTGAGGGCCCGGGTTCGATTTACGGCAGGTGGAAACATTTTGACGCGTTTCCATACACCTGTTGTCCTGTTCACCTAGCAGCAAATAGGTACCTGGGTGTTAGCCGACTGGTGTGGGTGGCATCCTGGGGGACAAGATTGAGGACCACAATGGAAATAAGTTACAGTCCTCGATGACACACTGACTTTCTTGGGTTATCCTGAGTGGCTAACCCTCCGGGGTTAAAAATTCGAACGAAATTTTATCTTATCTTCTTGATTTAAGGAACTGAACCTGACTTTCTCTTCTTTGAATGTCACCAGCTTGCTTCTCATCCCCCGAGGATTCTTACAGGTTTTAGTAACAGCAAGCAACATCCCCGGCGGATTTCGGCCATTAATTATAATTCAAGTTTTACAATATTAATTGGTTTTACAGCGGAGGTATTGTTTTATTGTGCAAATGTTAAAAAAGGGGTAAAAAATCATAACGAAACGGACCTGACCCAACCTGAAATAATTTAAGGTCAATTTCGTTATGGGTAGATATGCGTCTTGGTTTATGCTGGGTCAGGCGAGTGACGACTGGATGTTAACTTGATTAATTGACACTCGCTGTGCAACCAAAATGTATGCTATTTTTACTAATATTTCCCAAAATAACACAGTGTACGTATGTCGTATGTATTGTAATTTGTAAACTAATGGCTGAATTATGCCAGTTTATATGTGTGTATGCAATAATCGCGAACGAGCGATGAAAGATGTAAAATAACCACAGGGAGAGTTGAATGATAGCTCTAGGCCTTTCGTGTTGCAGTCAACACACCAGGAGCTTGCAATGTTGCAGAAAGCGAATTTAGAAATATTTTTGATAAAATTGTTAATCGTATAGAATTGCTAGTCTGAGTTTAGTTTTTTTAGAAAATCTGAGCTAATTTTATTTAGAGATGCTATATCAGTCTCGTTCTATAGTTAATTATCTGCTCCCCCCCCACTTACCTCACCCAAATTACTTGCAGGTAATAATTCAGGTAATACCCTGTAAACCTTCTGTTAATATATGAGATTGTTTCATAGATAATCTCTTGTAGTTGCGGATTGTTTAGGTTGGGGATGTGCCAAATGTAGGTATCGGTTAATTTTGATGGTATCGGTGTCGACCTAAAATTGAGTCAGTAACGGCAAAAAATAATCATCCCATCCCTAAATTAGGTGATGCAAAATGTGGATGCAGTTTAAGATTTAAGATATTTTATGGCTAAAAATTATGTATGCTAGTTCCTTGGTTTGTTTGGACGTGTCACATCCGTAAATAGTTTGATTTTTGGGCGCTGAAGATGGTGTTCGTGTGGCCATGTGTCTATTCACACACTATATCTCCTGTAACTTACATCTCTCTTCAAACTATATCTGAAATACGAAAGGAGGCACTGGCCAAAGAAACAAAATATCGAACTTAAGGAATCACACAGGAGCCAAGAAACACAGGAAGAAAAACCCATAAATGAAATATCCCAAATCTAGGGCAAAAACCATATCCAGTATTCCGCCTCTGCTTAAACGAGTTGGGACTTACACGGAAGACAACAAAGAAATGAGTGAGACACCGAAGTCCCAATATGACTACGCATTTAGTGAGCCGTTAATCAGACTAAGGGTCGACAATCTAAATGAAATTTTTATGACCGAGACTCAAAATTTGGTTAATTCAAGAATTTCTGATATAATAATAACACCACAGGACTTTGAAAAAACACTGAATGGCATGCCCATGCACTCTGCCCCAGGCCCAGACTCGTGGAACTCCGTGTTCATCAAGAACTGAAAGTAACCCTTTTCTTATGCCTTAAATATTCTATGGAGAGGGGGCATAGACATAGGGGTCATTCCAGTCACTAAAAGCAACAGACTTAGCCCCATTCAACAAAGGTGACAGTAAAACAATTACAAAGAAGTGGCACTAACGTCCCACATCATAAAAATCTCGAAAGGATTCTTAGAAGCAAGATCACCAGCTACTTAGATACCCATCAGTTGCACAGCCCAGGGCAGCATGGGTTTAGAGCAGATCGCTCCTGCCTTTCGCAACTACTAGACCACTATGACATGGTCTTGGATGCTCTGGAGGACAAACAAACTGCAGCCTTTAAGAAAGCCTTCGACGAGTGCGATCATGTAATAGCACACAAAATGTGTGATAAGTAAGAGAAAAAAATGGTAGATGTATTACCTGGAGAGAGTTCCGGGGGTCAACGCCCCCGCGGCCCGGTCTGTGACCAGGCCTCCTGGTGGATCAGAGCCTGATCAACCAGGCTGTTACTGCTGGTTGCACGCAAACCAACGTACGAGCCACAGCCCGGCTGGTCAGGAACCGACTTTAGGTGCTTGTCCAGTGCCAGCTTGAAGACTGCCAGGGGTCTGTTGGTAATCCCCCTTATGTATGCTGGGAGGCAGTTGAACAATCTCGGGCCCCTGACACTTATTGTATGGTCTCTTAACGTGCTAGTGACACCCTTGCTTTTCATTGGGGGGATGTTGCATAGTCTGCCAAGTCTTTTGCTTTCGTAGTGAGTGATTTTCCTGTGCAAGTTCGGTACTAGTCCCTCTAGGATTTTCCAGGTGTATATAATCATGTATCTCTCCCGCCTGCGTTCCAGGGAATACAGGTTCAGGAACCTCAAGCACTCCCAGTAATTGAGGTGTTTTATCTCCGTTATGCACGCCGTGAAGGTTCTCTGTACATTTTCTAGGTCAGCAATTTCACCTGCCTTGAAAGGTGCTGTTTGTGTGCAGCAATATTCCAGCCTAGATAGAACAAGTGACCTGAAGAGTGTCATCATGGGCTTGGCATCCCTAGTTTTGAAGGTTCTCATTATCCATCCTGTCATTTTTCTAGCAGATGCGATTGATACAATGTTATGGTCCTTGAAGGTGAGATCCTCCGACATAATCACTCCCAGGTCTTTGACGTTGGTGTTTCGCTCTATTTTGTGGCCAGAATTTGTTTTGTACTCTGATGAAGATTTAATTTCCTCATGTTTACCATATCTGAGTAATTGAAATTTCTCATCGTTGAACTTCATATTGTTTTCTGCAGCCCACTGAAAGATTTGGTTGATGTCCGCCTGGAGCCTTGCAGTGTCTGCAATGGAAGACACTGTCATGCAGATTCGGGTGTCATCTGCAAAGGAAGACACGGTGCTGTGGCTGACATCCTTGTCTATGTCGGATATGAGGATGAGGAACAAGATGGGAGCTAGTACTGTGCCTTGTGGAACAGAGCTTTTCACCGTAGCTGCCTCGGACTTTACTCTGTTGACGACTACTCTCTGTGTTCTGTTAGTGAGGAAATTATAGATCCATCAACCGACTTTTCCTGTTATTCCTTTAGCGCGCATTTTGTGCGCTATTACGCCATGGTCACACTTGTCGAAGGCTTTTGCAAAGTCTGTATATATTACATCTGCATTCTTTTTGTCTTCTAGTGCATTTAGGACCTTGTCGTAGTGATCCAGTAGTTGAGACAGACAGGAGCGACCTGTTCTAAACCCAAGTTGCCCTGGGTTGTGTAACTGATGGGTTTCTAGATGGGTGGTGATCTTGCTTCTTAGGACCCTTTCAAAGATTTTTATGATATGGGATGTTAGTGCTATTGGTCTGTAGTTCTTTGCTGTTGCTTTACTGCCCCCTTTGTGGAGTGGGGCTATGTCTGTTGTTTTTAGTAACTGAGGGACGACCCCCGTGTCCATGCTCCCTCTCCATAGGATGGAAAAGGCTCGTGATAGGGGCTTCTTGCAGTTCTTGATGAACACAGAGTTCCACGAGTCTGGCCCTGGGGCAGAGTGCATGGGCATGTCATTTATCGCCTGTTCGAAGTCATTTGGCGTCAGGATAACATCGGATAGGCTTGTGTTAATCAAATTTTGTGGCTCTCATAAAAAATTCATTTTGATCTTCGACTCTCAGTCTGGTTAGCGGCTTGCTAAAAACTGAGTCATATTGGGACTTGAGTAGCTCACTCATTTCCTTGCTGTCATCTGTGTAGGACCCATCTTGTTTAAGTAGGGGCCCAATACTGGGCGTTGTTCTCGATTTTGATTTGGCATAGGAGAAGAAATACTTTGGGTTTCTTTCGATTTCATTTATAGCTTTTAGTTCTTCCCGCGATTCCTGACTCCTAAAGGATTCTTTTAGCTTAAGTTCGATGCTTGCTATTTCTCTGACCAGTGTCTCCCTGCGCATTTCAGATATATTGACCTCTTTTAGCCGCTCTGTTATTCTTTTCCGTCGCCTGTAAAGGGAGCGCCTGTCTCTTTCTATTTTACATCTACTCCTCCTTTTTCTTAGAGGAATAAGCCTTGTGCATACATCGAGTGCCACCGAGTTAATCTGTTCTAGGCATAAGTTTGGGTCTGTGTTGCTTAGTATATCTTCCCAGCTTATATCGGTTAGGACTTGGTTTACTTGGTCCCACTTTATGTTTTTGTTATTGAAGTTGAATTTGGTGAATGCTCCCTCGTGACTAGTCTCATTTTGTCGGTCTGGGGCTCCACGCATACATGTCTGAACCTCAATTATGTTGTGATCTGAGTATATTGTTTTTGATATGGTGACATTTCTTATCAGATCATCATTGTTAGTGAATATGAGGTCTAGTGTATTCTCCAGTCTAGTAGGCTCTATTATTTGCTGGTTTAAATTGAATTTTGTGCAGAGATTTAAAAGCTCGTGTGAGTGTGAGTTTTCATCAGAGCTGCCTCCTGGTGTTATTACTGCAACAATATTATTTGCTATATTCCTCCATTTTAGGTGCCTTAAGTTGAAATCCCCCAGGAGCAAGATGTTGGGTGCAGGAGCTGGAAGATTTTCCAGACAGTGGTCAATTTTTAACAGCTGTTCCTGGAATTGCTGGGATGTTGCATCCGGAGGCTTGTAGACTACCACAATGACTAGGTTTTGGTTCTCGACCTTTACTGCTAAAACTTCCACTACGTCATTTGAGGCATTAAGCAGTTCTGTGCAAACAAGTGACTCTGCAATGTACAGGCCAACCCCCCCCCCCTTTTTCCTGTTCACTCTGTCACATCTGTATAGGTTGTAACCTGGGATCCATATTTCGTTGTCCAAGTGATCCTTTATGTGGGTCTCAGTGAAAGCCGCGAACATTGCCTTTGCCTCTGCAAGCAGTCCACGGATGAAAGGTATTTTGTTGTTTGTTGCTGGCTTTAGACCCTGTATATTTGCAAAGAAGAATGTTATCGGACTGGTGGTATTGTTGGTACTGGGGGGGGATTTTTTTTCCGGCTGTGGCTGACATCCTTGTCTATGTCAGATATGAGGATGAGGAACAAGATGGGAGCAAGTACTGTGCCTTGTGGAACAGAGCTTTTCACCGTAGCTGCCTCGGACTTTACTCTGTTGACGACTACTCTGTGTTCTGTTAGTGAGGAAATTATAGATCCATTGACCGACTTTTCCCGTTATTCCTTTAGCACGCATTTTGTGCGCTATTACGCCATGGTCACACTTGTCGAAGGCTTTTGCAAAGTCTGTATGTATTACATCTGCATTCTTTTTGTCTTCTAGTGCATCTAGGACCTTGTCGTAGTGATCCAATAGTTGAGACAGACAGGAGCGACCTGTTCTAAACCCACGTTGCCCTGGGTTGTGTAATTGATGGGTTTCTAGATGGGTGGTGATCTTGCTTCTTAGGACCCTTTCAAAGATTTTTATGATATGGGATGTTAGTGCTATCGGTCTGTAGTTCTTTGCTGTTGCTTTACTACTCCCTTTGTGGAGTGGGGCTATGTCTGTTGTTTTTAGTAACTGTGGGACGACCCCCGTGTCCATGCTCCCTCTCCATAGGATGGTAAAAGCTCGTGATAGGGGCTTCTTGCAGTTCTTGATGAACACGGAGTTCCATGAGTCTGGCCCTGGGGCAGAGTGCATGGGCATGTCATTTATCGCCTGTTCGAAGTCATTTGGCGTCAGGATAACATCAGATAGGCTTGTGTTAACCAAATTCTGTGGCTCTCTCATAAAAAATTCATTTTGATCTTCGACTCCAGTCTGGTTAGCGGCTTGCTAAAAACTGAGTCATATTGGGACTTGAGTAGCTCATTCATTTTCTTGCTGTCATCTGTGTAGGACCCATCTTGTTTAAGTAGGGGCCCAATACTGGACGTTGTTCTCGACTTTGATTTGGCATAGGAGAAGAAATACTTTGGGTTTCTTTCGATTTCATTTATGGTTTTTAGTTCTTCCCGCGAAAGGTCTCGGTCAGATGACCGAAAGCTTCAGCGGCGAGTCATCATATGACTAAGACCCTGACGAACCTTACCTAACCTAACGTTTACCTGGACCTGGAGAGAGTTCCGGGGGTCAACGCCCCCGCGGCCCGGTCTGTGACCAGGCCTCCTGGTGGATGCACAAGCCTGCTGGATGCTCAAGCCCCAGCACTCAAAATCTCCTTTACCCCCCTTCCCAGGGCCACCCCTACCTCGCTTTACTTTCACCCAAGATTTATTTTTAGTTTATACATTTGGATTGGATGAGGTTCACCGGTACTGACCTGGCCCAGGTCTTGTCCAGTTGGTGACCCGGCAAGTTTATACATCCTCTTCTTCATCATATACTTCTTCACCCTCTTAAATGTAAATAGCAAGAAAAAGTTATATAAAAATGAAAATGTAATATAATATGGGGCTGTTTTTGACAGATGGTGCAGCAACTGAAATGCATGTAGCATTTACTATGTCCCTCCTCATGGGAGGTTTCTTGAAGCTAGTGAGGGGGCTTTTAATCCAAGGAATTGGACCTGTGTTCCTCTTCCTTGGATCAGGCTTGAATCCCTCCCAGGTGCTGCATGACTCCTAGATAAGATAAGATAAGATTTCGTTCGGATTTTTAACCTCGGAGGGTTAGCCACCCAGGATAACCCAAGAAAGTCAGTGCGTCATCGAGGACTGTCTAACTTATTTCCATTGGGGTCCTTAATCTTGTCCCCCAGGATGCGACCCACAGGTACCTATTTGCTGCTAGGTGAACAGGACAATAGGTGTAAGGAAACGTGTCGAAATGGTTTCCACCCACCGGGAATCAAACCCGGGCCCTCCGTGTGGGAAGCGGGAGTTTTAGCCACCAGGCCACCGGGACACCTATGGGTTGAGCGCTCCCAATTAAGATAACTTTTAATGACAACTGGGTCTTGATGTGAAGTGACCAGTTTGGTATATTTATGTAGCATTGTTGGGAACTTTGGGATGCATTTGGTAGGTCAGAAATGACCTTTTTCTGGATAATATACTGTACTCCATTTTATAGAAATAAAGCTTGTCATTGATGAGTGGTGGGTAGTAGAGAGCATCGATGCTCTTTTTATGGCTCACGAAATCGTAATGACACGATTGCAAACAAACCATACCACGGGTGGGATTTGAACCCGCGGCAAGATTTTAGAAGAGAGAACTCCCCCATGATTATAATAATAAAAAGATTATATGGCCTCTAAGAAGGTATTTATTATACATTTATTATTATTTTTGATGCCTGATACCTGATAGACTGACTTTGTTATATTCTGCAGGAGAGACCTGGCTATGTGGCAGAGCATTCATCTACATATCCACGGTCAATTCTGAACAAAGTGAGATGTATGGGTAAGTCTTCTTATACCTACCATTGTTCACCTAGCTTAATAAGATAAGAGAGAGAGATAAGATTTCGTTCGGATTTTTAACCCCGGAGGGTTAGCCACCCAGGATAACCCAAGAAAGTCAGTGCGTCATCGAGGACTGTCTAACTTATTTCCATTGGGGTCCTTAATCTTGTCCCCCAGGATGCGACCCACACCAGTCGACTAACACCCAGGTACCTATATGCTGCTAGGTGAACAGGACAACAGGTGTAAGGAAACGTGTCGAAATGTTTCCACCCGCCGGGAATCGAACCCTGGCCCTCCGTGTGTGAAGCGGGAGCTTTAGCCACCAGGCCACCGGGCCACTGGGTAGTCCAAAAGTACCCAGTAAAAGTAAGTCACACTGACTTTCATGGGTTATTCTAGGATAAATAAACCAGGTTTAGTAAACTTTAAGACACCCTTCTTGCTTGTGTAATATTTCCTAAGATTTACCATAGGATTGGTAGTGTATCAGTGGCATCCATCTTTGTGGATGAGTGTTATCCTAGCTAATGTCTGGGAATTTTTTGGGCGAGATATTGTGGAAACTTATTTGGTACCTAAAGTTCCACAGGACAGATCCAGCATAGCCGTAATGGAATGGCTGAGCTGGGTGGCCCTTAAACCCTCCCAAATAAACACATTTCTCTACCCGGGTTGGCGATTGATGGTAGGCACTTATTTTTAGATTTACCCTTCAGGGAAGGAGTAGGTAGTTTTACTGTTAGTATATTAATATTAGGTTTACTAAGGCAACTGTAGATAATAATAATGTAGACCTAAGATCTTAACATAGGCAGTAATAGGCCGATAATGTAGGCAAACACTAGGATAAGTTAGCTAGGGAGAACTGGCAGCCCTAGTTTGAACGAAGAGACGAGGGTCTGGAAGGGAGACCAGCTCGTTCTTCTTAAGACAGACACCAACTGGACAAGACGTGCCGTGATCAGCTGACGGCTCCCCCCACGTGTCTTCACATTTGAGACCTGGGGAAATCTGGTACCTCGATGTACCGTAGATGACCTCCGTCAGGCCCATACAGTAAGACAAGACCTCCACTTTATCTCGTAGATTTCTGGCCAGTGTCTGGGGAGAATTGTGAGTGAGTTTGATCTGTGGGCCTGTGTTGCAGCTGGCAGAGCATGCCCAGTAAGTACCAGTGTCTCAAGGCAGTCTGGAAGCTAGTGTCCGTGTCTGCATAGTTGTACTAGGGGATACACACCCTCTTGGATATAGGAATTTCTGAGGTGCAGGTAGGTCACTAATAACGATTGAATATTGCAGGAATTAAGGCTCCCGGTTGCACGTGGTTTCTGAGGGGAAGTCCAAAGGGGCTAAGGCTAAGCTTAGGGAAGTTGAAGATCAGGATATATGCTGCAACACCAAGTAAGTTAGTCCTTTATACGTGCATGCAGGCGAGTTTCTTGCAACAACAATCATTTGTGAAAATCTGTCCTATAAGCCACTTGTGAGGCTGAGGTACCCATCTCAGAGCTCGGTGTCAACAGAGTTTGCCAGGGTAGGCGACTCACTTGGAGGCAGTCCACAAAAATTTTCAGATATGTTGCAGTAACTGATAGTATATTCATATAGAGTTGAATATTATTGAGATATTTAAATTTGATAACAGTTTTAGCGAGTTTAAAAATGACTGGAATTTAGGTAGTTGCTAGTAAGACAACTTTGATGCATAGGTATGAGGCATAGACGTCAGGGTGTGTGTTTTTATATTTTTGAATAGAGGGGTTCAAAGGGGTGTAAGTAAGTTTATTCAGGTATACACAAATACAGTTACATAGAATTATCATACATAGCATATGTGTAGAGAACCTAGGATAACCCAAAAAAGTCAGTGACTTATTTCCATTGGGGTGGTTAGGTTTGGGAAGTTGTTAGTAAGTTTATTTGGGTATAGGTACACACAAATTATCATCCATAGCAGCATATTTGTCGATTACTTAGGATAACCCAAGAAAGTCAATGTGACTTATTTCCACTGAGTTTGGTTTTCAGTAGCCGAGTTGGGAGCTTAATTTTCTTTGAAGTATAAATTATTGTATTTTAACCCAAGAATTAATTTTCCAGATCTTTATATCCATTTTTCACTCTATCTATTAGATCCACTATGGTAAATCTATTAGATGTATTAATGAAATTGATAAGTGTACAGGATTCTTTTATGACTATTTTCTTTGCCTTATTTTTTTTTCAATGAATCTTAGTTTGTTTTTAGTCAGCCACAGGTTCTTTATTTATTTTTTTGTTGATTTGTTCAAGTTTTAGTGGATAATGTGTATAAATAGAGGTTTCTAATTTTATTCAAGATGATCACACTTGAGTTAGTGTTTGAATCCCAGTTAATGTTATATGCTAAAACTGCTTATCTTAAGTGTTTTTCTACACATCTTGTCAGTATCACCATACCATTTACAGTATGTACTTTGTTACTTTGGTAATATTAATTATTTCTCTATAAGATACATTTGATACAAAGCTTTCTTACATGGGAAAAACCCATACAAATGTAGGGTTGTAGGCAGTCGTGGATTATCCTTGCTTTTTGTGGGTGTATTGATTCATATTTGGTCTTGGAAAAAAAACAAAAATGCATATCTCAATAATTCTAGTTGGTTTGGTTAATGGAAAACATCAGAAAGCTAGAGTACATTGCAGAGGCTTGCAACTTCAGTGTTTGCTTGACTGAGGTTAATTTTTCAATTGCAGTAAGTGTGAGGATGATTTTTTGTTTAATGTATAGTTCATACTCAATTCTTTGAGGTTGGTATTTAAGTTGTTGATGTGTGGAATTCTGTATAGTATTAGTCCAACTGAAACTAGTCTGAAGAGTTGTGCTTGTAAATGCATGTTAACTTCATACAGTTTGTCTTGTTTTTATAATAGATTACTGCCCTACCTTCCTGATCTTTGGTTATGAATGGCTTTGTATCCAGTTTTTTTTTTTTTTTTTTTTGTTTTTTTTTTTTTTTTTTTTTTTTTTTGTTTTTTTTTTTTTTTTTTTTTTTTTTTTTACTAATAGTATGTCATGCTGTAGTCAGGACTCCGAAAAGATTTGTGATTAGCGATTCTCAGAGGGCATTAATATTATGTTTTGTGACATACAGTAGTACTGTATTTCAATTGAACACTGATGCATTAGTACATTCTTATTGCGAAAAATACCTTCGGCAAGCTTTGCAGTATTTTTTTGAACACTACAGCCTCCTCCCACTGAGGCAGGGTAAGCTGAAAAGAAGAAAAAGTTTTCTATTTATATTTAGTAATTTATACAGGAGGAGGAGTTATTGACCCCCTTCTCTCAGCATTTTAGTCTCCTCTTACAACATGCATGGCTTACAGAGAGAGGATTTTTTTTTCACTTCCCTATAGAGATGAAAGGAACTAATAAGGACTAATAAGAAAATAGAAGAAAACTGAAATGGGTGTGTATACATGCATATGTAGTGTGGCCTAAGTGTAAGTAGTTTACCTGGAGTTTACCTGGAGAGAGTTCCGGGGGTCAACGCCCCCGCGGCCCGGTCTGAGACCAGGCCTCCTGGTGGATCAGAGCCTGATCAACCAGGCTGTTGCTGCTGGCTGCACGCAAACCAACATACGAGCCACAGCCCGGCTGATCCGGAACTGACTTTAGGTGCTTGTCCAGTGCCAGCTTGAAGACTGCCAGGGGTCTGTTGGTAATCCCCCTTATGTGTGCTGGGAGGCAGTTGAACAGTCTCGGGCCCCTGACACTTATTGTATGGTCTCTTAACGTGCTAGTGACACCCCTGCTTTTCATTGGGGGGATGGTGCATCGTCTGCCAAGTCTTTTGCTTTCGTAGTGGGTGATTTTCGTGTGCAAGTTCGGTACTAGTCCCTCTAGGATTTTCCAGGTGTATATAATCATGTATCTCTCCCTCCTGCGTTCCAGGGAATACAGGTTTAGGAACCTCAAGCGCTCCCAATAATTGAGGTGTTTTATCTCCGTTATGCGCGCCGTGAAAGTTCTCTGTACATTTTCTAGGTCGGCAATTTCACCTGCCTTGAAAGGTGCTGTTAGTGTGCAGCAATATTCCAGCCTAGATAGAACAAGTGACCTGAAGAGTGTCATCATGGGCTTGGCCTCCCTAGTTTTGAAGGTTCTCATTATCCATCCTGTCATTTTTCTAGCAGATGCGATTGATACAATGTTATGGTCCTTGAAGGTGAGATCCTCCGACATGATCACTCCCAGGTCTTTGACGTTGGTGTTTCGCTCTATTTTGTGGCCAGAATTTGTTTTGTACTCTGATGAAGATTTAATTTCCTCATGTTTACCATATCTGAGTAATTGAAATTTCTCATCGTTGAACTTCATATTGTTTTCTGCAGCCCACTGAAAGATTTGGTTGATGTCTGCCTGGAGCTTTGCAGTGTCTGCAATGGAAGACACTGTCATGCAGATTCGGGTGTCATCTGCAAAGGAAGACACGGTGCTGTGGCTGACATCCTTGTCTATGTCGGATATAAGGATGAGGAACAAGATGGGAGCGAGTACTGTGCCTTGTGGAACAGAGCTTTTCACCGTAGCTGCCTCGGACTTTACTCTGTTGACGACTACTCTCTGTGTTCTGTTAGTGAGGAAATTATAGATCCATCGACCGACTTTTCCTGTTATTCCTTTAGCACGCATTTTGTGCGCTATTACGCCATGGTCACACTTGTCGAAGGCTTTTGCAAAGTCTGTATATATTACATCTGCATTCTTTTTGTCTTCTAGTGCATTTAGGACCTTGTCGTAGTGGTCCAATAGTTGAGACAGACAGGAGCGACCTGTTCTAAACCCATGTTGCCCTGGGTTGTGTAACTGATGGGTTTCTAGATGCGTGGTGATCTTGCTTCTTAGGACCCTTTCAAAGATTTTTATGATATGGGATGTTAGTGCTATTGGTCTGTAGTTCTTTGCTGTTGCTTTACTGCCCCCTTTGTGGAGTGGGGCTATGTCTGTTGTTTTTAGTAACTGTGGGACGACCCCCGTGTCCATGCTCCCTCTCCATAGGATGGAAAAGGCTCGTGATAGGGGCTTCTTGCAGTTCTTGATGAACACAGAGTTCCATGAGTCTGGCCCTGGGGCAGAGTGCATGGGCATGTCATTTATCGCCTGTTCGAAGTCATTTGGCGTCAGGATAACATCGGATAGGCTTGTGTTAATCAAATTTTGTGGCTCTCTCATAAAAAATTCATTTTGATCTTCGACTCTCAGTCTGGTTAGCGGCTTGCTAAAAACTGAGTCATATTGGGACTTGAGTAGCTCACTCATTTCCTTGTTGTCATCTGTGTAGGACCCATCTTGTTTAAGTAGGGGCCCAATACTGGACGTTGTTCTCGATTTTGATTTGGCATAGGAGAAGAAATACTTTGGGTTTCTTTCGATTTCATTTATGGCTTTTAGTTCTTCCCGCGATTCCTGACTCCTAAAGGATTCTTTTAGCTTAAGTTCGATGCTTGCTATTTCTCTGACCAGTGTCTCCCTACGCATTTCAGATATATTGACCTCTTTTAGCCGCTCTGTTATTCTTTTCCGTCGCCTGTAAAGGGAGCGCCTGTCTCTTTCTGTTTTACATCTACTCCTCCTTTTTCTTAGAGGAATAAGCCTTGTGCATACATCGAGTGCTACCGAGTTAATCTGTTCTAGGCATAAGTTGGGGTCTGTGTTGCTTAGTATATCTTCCCAGCTTATATCGGTTAGGACTTGGTTTACTTGGTCCCACTTTATGTTTTTGTTATTGAAGTTGAATTTGGTGAATGCTCCCTCGTGACTAATCTCATTATGTCGGTCTGGGGCTCCGCGCATACATGACTGAACCTCAATTATGTTGTGATCTGAGTATATTGTTTTTGATATGGTGATATTTCTTATCAGATCATCATTGTTAGTGAAGATGAGGTCTAGTGTATTCTCCAGTCTAGTAGGCTCTATTATTTGCTGGTTTAAATTGAATTTTGTGCAGAGATTTAAAAGCTCGCGTGAGTGTGAGTTTTCATCAGAGCTGCCTCCTGGTGTTATTACTGCAACAATATTATTTGCTATATTCCTCCATTTTAGGTGCCTTAAGTTGAAATCCCCCAGGAGCAAGATGTTGGGTGCAGGAGCTGGAAGGTTTTCCAGACAGTGGTCAATTTTTAACAGCTGTTCCTGGAATTGCTGGGATGTTGCATCCGGAGGCTTGTAGACTATCACAATGACTAGGTTTTGGTTCTCGACCTTTACTGCTAAAACTTCCACTACATCATTTGAGGCATTTAGCAGTTCTGTGCAAACAAGTGACTCTGCAATGTACAGGCCAACCCCCCCCTTTTGCCTGTTCACTCTGTCACATCTGTATAGGTTGTAACCTGGGATCCATATTTCGTTGTCTAAGTGATCCTTTATGTGGGTCTCAGTGAAAGCCGCGAACATTGCCTTTGCCTCTGCAAGCAGTCCACGGATGAAAGGTATTTTGTTGTTTGTTGCTGGCTTTAGACCCTGTATATTTGCAAAGAAGAATGTTATCGGACTGGTGGTATTGTTGGTACTGGGGGGGGATTTTTTTTCCGGCATTAGTATCTGTATCTGTTGGTTTGGAGTGGAGGCCATCGACTGTGGTTCCACTCCAGGAATGACTGGATTTGGTGTACGATTTCTGCCATTTCCTGCCAGTTTTTTTTCCTTCCTGGCACTAAAAAACCTCTCCCTCTTGAGTGGCTGTGGCTACCCAGGTTTTCCCATGGCCTGGATGTTTTGTATCTTTTTGTCCCCTTTAGATGGTATGCCTGGCAATTTAAGTTATAGCACAGTCTTTCCTGTACTGAAGAGGTACACAGTTCAGGGTGAAAAAGCTTACAGGAAGGGAGTTTGCATTTTCCTGTTGTCATATGGGCATGGCATTTCCTAGGGTGGTCATAGTTGCACGTCCCATCTGTTTTTCCAGATTTCCCATGCCAGCAGATACCGAGTGCATAGTATGTGCACAGGCTTGGTTTCCGTTTGCCTTGGGTTTCTGTGACTGTATTCCCTGTTGGTGCATGTTTCCCTGTCTTACTTCTATCCTCCCTAGCACCAACAATGGAGCTCCCACCATTTGTTTTTGGTAATATATCCTCACTATTGCTAGTGGAGTCCTCTTGTTTGCTATTTCCTGCGGTATTTCTAGTTTGCAATATTGGTTTTATCTTATCTTTGACTACACTTGTTTCCCTACTATGGCTCCTGTCCCCTATGCGGTCATTCATATGTATTCCTTCCTGCATATAGTTCCCGACTACCTGGACAAAATCTCCAGCTTCACCATTACTGTCTCCCAGGACAGCATCTCCAGCTTCCCCATTACTGTCTCCCAGGACAGCATCTCCAGCTTCACCATTACTGTCTCCCAGGACAGCACCTCCAGCTTCACCATTACTGTCTCCCAGGACAGCACCTCCAGCTTCCCCATTACTGTCTCCCAGGACAGCACTATCAGCCCCCCATTTACTGACTACCAGGACATCATCTCCAGCCTTACAGTTTCTGAGCAAAATGTATCTATTATCTTGCATGTTTGAGACAAGAGACACCAGCTATCCTACCATTGTGTAAAACAATTACTGATTTTTATTTCATATTCATTTGGCATGACAGTACTGCTGTACATAGGCTATTGCATATTCAGTATGATTTACAGTACAATACCCCAATATGTGATCAGAATGGACAATTGTTGTTGTAGACTCGCAGATTATTAAATATGGTGATTAAGTGTTCTGTAATGGGGATAAGATGACAAGACAGTGTTTTCCTGGCACAGTTGTGGGTGGTGTAGGCACAGTTATGGGTGATGTAGTTAAAAGGTTAGATAAAATCATGTCATGTAATAGGAATTACCCCACTATTTGCTTCATTGAGGAAGGCAGTGATGGCAAATGTAGGAAAGAGTTCCTGGACAAGTATAAGGTAGCTACTGAATTAATAAATCAAAGGAAGGGATCCCAACCACTTTCAGCATTTTGCCTAGAAGGGCAGTGGGCAGTGAATGGATGTCTCAGGTAATTGGTGTTAATTGCTGACCAGACAGGGAAGTTGAATTTTTATTCACCTATAACCATGGGAAATACAAGGAATGGGGTGCACCTTTCAAGGGCAGTAGTGGAAGCATTAGTCAATTCAGTCAAAGGAGCCATTGCTAAATTTGTAAGACTGTATATACTGATAGAACTTTGAGGTATGGGTATGTGTGGAATATGAAGAGGTTGAGAGGTATGGGTATGTGTGGGAAATGAAGGGGTTGCAGTACTAGGGGCAAAGAGAGCCAAAATTTTCAAAGATGTGTTCGGAATGCATTAGCAAGAATAGCTCATACCATAGTTGCTGGTAAATACAAGGTAATTAGTTTACAAAGAGAGCAAAATAACAACAAAAACTTCTTTATCATCTGCTTTAGAAATAGCTGTACCATAAGAAATATAGTAAATAACTAAAACTAATTGCAAGTGAAGGAAGCTTACTGGTGTAGATATCACAATAAGAGACGTGACTCGTTCTGAAAAACAGGGATATGTCCACATACAGGGGTATAAATTATTCCACACTGACAGTCTACAGGAAAGTGGGCAGAGTTGCTATGTAAGAAGGAGAATTTAGACTGTTGCATTAGAAATGATATACAGGAGGAAAGGATGGACACTGAATCTGGCAAATTTCTTGAAGGCCATGAAAGCTAATCTTATATAATCTACAGACCCTTAAACCTAATTAGTGACCATGGTAGCTCGATCGCTAGTGCACTTGGCTCACACACTGAGGTCTGGGGATTGAACCCCCAGTACGGCTGGAAAACATTAGGATACGTTTCCATAAGACATGTGCTGTCCATGTTCATCCATCAGTAAAATGGGTACCTGGGTGTTAGTCAGCTAGTGTGGGTTGCACCCTGGGACAAAATGACCTAATTTGTCTGAAATGCTCTGCATAACAAGGGGTTTTCTATATATGTAGTAGTATGTCATTGATGTGAGCTAGGCCTGTACACTTTGTACATGTCCTTGTAGAAATTTATTATTATATATTTTTTTTTTAACAAGTTGGCTGTCTCGCACCGAGGCAGGGTGACCCAAAAAGTAAGGAAATCCCCGAAAAGAAAATACTTTCATGATCATTCAACACTTTCACCCCACTTGCACATAATCACTATTTTTGCAGAGGTGCCCAGAATACAACAGTTTAGAAGTATATATGTATAAAGATACACAACATATCCCTCCAAACTGCCAATATCCCAAGCCCCTCCTTTAAAGTGCAGGCATTGTGCTTCTCATTTCCAGGACTCAAGTCCGGCTATATAAAATAACCGGTTTCCCTGAATCCCTTCACTAAATATTACCCGGCTCACACTCCAACAGCTCGTCAGGTCCCAAATACCATTCATCTCCATTCACTCCTATCTAACACGCTCACACACGCTTGCTGGAAATTCAAGCCCCTCGCCCACAAAACCTCCTTTACCCCCTCCCTCCAACCCTTTCGAGGACGACCCCTACCCCGCCTTCCTTCCCCTACAGGTTTATATGCTCTCCATGTCATTCTACTTTGATCCATTCTCTCTAAATGACCAAACCAACAACCCCTCTTCAGCCCTCTGACTAATACTTTTATTAACTCCACACCTCCAAATTTCCACACTCTGAATTTTCTGCATAATATTTACACCACACATTGCCCTTAGACAGGACATCTCCACTGCCTCGAACCACCTCCTTGCTGCAGCATTTACAACCCAAGCTTCACACCCATATAAGAGTGTTGGTACCACTATGCTTTCATACATTCCCTTCTTTACCTCCATAGATAACGTTCTTTGTCTCCACATATAACTCAACGCACCACTCGCCTTTTTTTTCCTCATCAATTCTATGATTAACCTCATCCTTCATAAATCCATCCGCTGATACGCCAACTCCCAAATATCTGAAAACATTCACTTCTTCCATACTCCTCCTCCCCAATTTGATATCCAATTTTTCTTTATCTAAATCATTTGATACGCTCATCACCTTACTCTTTTCTATGTTCACTTTCAACTTTCTACCTTTACACAAACTCCCAAATTCGTCCACTAACCTCTGCAATTTCTCTTTAGAATCACCCATAAGCATAGTATCATCAGCAAAAAGTAACTGTGTCACTTCCCATTTTGTATTTGATTCCCCATAATTTAATCCCACCCCTCTCCCAAACACCCTAGCATTTACTTCTTTTACAACCCAGTCTATAAATATATTATACAACCATGGTGACATACACATCCCTGTCTAAGACCTACTTTTACCGGGAAGTAGTCTCCCTCTCTTCTATTATTATCTAAGGGATGAAATTACTAAGGCACCTAGATATGAAAATGAAATTTTAGTGGTAGATTTTAACTTTAGCCAAACTGATCGGAGCAGTTGATAGGTTTTATTAAAACATCTTTTATGTGAAAAGAGTTGGAGAAATCTAGATTTAGAAAGGATATAGGGAGGTACTGGTTTGGCAGTAGTTGATGAGTGAACAGACTCCAAAGTAGCATCACTAGGGCGAGAACTTTGGATAGCTTTAAATATAGGGTGGACAGTCAATTCATTGACAGTTATGTAATTGAATAAACAGAGTAATGGACAGGGACTTGAACTGTGGTCCTGACAGTAGCCATGAAGGTTACAATAGGAAGCTTTTACAAACAGCCACCTATATGACCTGTTTGTATCAGCAGCACCAACTGTAACCCCTGCTGTCTCTTCCAGCCAGAGGTGTTCATGGTGCATCTTTCAAAATAAGTGTAGATGTATCATGGATGCTTCTGGGGCTGTGTGAAGAGACAGTAGGGTTACAAGTGGTACCACTGATGTAAAGAAATCACAGAAATGCTGTTTGTAAAATATTTCTAATGTAAGCTTCTTGGCACAGTGGTGCAGCATTAGGCTTACTCTTGTGAGGATCACATTTTTAGCTCCTGTCCATTCTTCTGTTTATTCATAAGTTGGATGAGTGTTTGAGGTGGCAGTTAGGGTGAGGTGGACTTGTCATGCATGGGCTGGTAGGCCTGCTGCAGTGTTTCTTTCATTCTAATGTTCTTAGTTGTGGATTGCTGCTAACATACTGTATTGTACACAATTAAGTGAATGTTGGTTAATAGCTAATAAACAACATTGCAGGCACTTGATCCAAGGAACTGGAGTTACCTTCCTTCACTTCCCATAAAAATAATAATGGCTAGGCATTAATTAGTACTTTACGCTATCAGTATGCAGTTGCAGTTTAACTTTTATAAAGTAAAAGACAGGATAATAAAATGTGATACAGTTTACCACAGGTCAGTATTTTTCTTTTTTTAACTTGCTGCCCATCTCCTACTGAGGCAAGGTGGCCCATAAAAACAAACACTTTGACCATCACTGTCTTGCTAGAGGCACACTGATACCACAGTTTAGATATCCCTCCAGCCTGCTTTTATAAAACATGATTAAGGAAAACAGTGGTAATATTTGTGACCTTAGCTGGTGGTACTTTTAACACCTTTATATATGGCTGAGGCTGTTCTGTTACTCAGTTGTCCTCGGATTCAAATTTGTAATTTCATTCTGACACTAAAATTAGCCAGAATTAGCCAATTGCTCACAGATAAGCTCTCTGCTGGCTATGTTAAATTCACCTCTGAGGTCAAGAAAGGCTGCCTGTTTGCAAAGTCCCTGCCTAGTGAAACACTCAGCAAAGCAAGTTTAGGAATTTTTCCCAGATAGGAACCCACAGAGATTGGATGATGAGTTATATTTGGACATTAAGGCTAGTAAATTATTATAATCAGAATTGAGTGCTAAACCCACAGGGTCATACAGTGCTAAGCCTAGTAAAGAGTATCAGGGTGTTTGTGAGATGTCTAAACTTGTGTGAGTTTGGTTTTGGAATGGGTTCTGTTGGAGATTGCATCCAGTGGTCAGGTCACACATCATCCTGCAAGCCAAGTCTTCATACATTAAGGGTGTATTAGGTTATGCCATCTTTTCCAAGTGAAGTGGCTGCCTTTCTTCATTGCAATTTGAAGTTTAAAAGTTGTTTTGCAATAGGCATCATGTATGCCTATCTTCTCACAAGCAGCAGTGATTCTGAACTTCCTGCAGATACTATTGTATCTATTGGCCAAATGAAACTGAATGTTCTTAGTGAAACCTTACATACTCTAAACACATTATTGGCAAGTGATGTCCAAGGTGTGCGTGTTCTCTTTGAAATCTTTACAACCTAGAAAAGTGAAAATTATTGTATATGCATTAATTACAAGTTTTTTAATTGCAATGATACTATGTTGTACTGTATATTGATAATGTCATCAGTTAGTTTTGAGGACAACTAGTGTTACTACTTTAAAAAGGTCAAATAAAGAGAGAGAGATAACTGGGGCAGTTACTGTAATTTTATGAACAGACTTGTCACTATTGAGGCTTCTGATTTGACAGTTAAATTTGTTAAAAAAAAAAATTTAAATTCTTTCTATTCCATATACATGACTTTTGTCAACCATTACACTGTGATTAAACTTGTCAAAAGCTTTCTCAAAGTTTGTATATTCTGAATTACTACATTTTGAATATTGCTTGTCTGCAAGTCCATATTTGGGTTAGGTTGTGTAGAATGTTGTAACTGTTTTATCAGTCCTGCTTAGTACTCTTATATTATGGTAAGGCATGACAGTCCTTAGTTTTTTCCAGCTGCCACATGTATGATGTGGGGTAATTAACTCCAATAGTTATTAAAATTTGTGTGATGTCTAGACAAAATTTCTGAAATATAAAATATTAAGAAGTCATCGTAAATGAACTAAAGAATGAGACAGTTTTGGAAAGATGAAAGCAACTACTAGGAAAAAGGTGGGCTAGAGAAAGTGCAGGAAATGAGAGGCTGAGTAGGTATGGGGGTAAATTTAAGAATGCATTGCTCTAGTGCACCAGAAGTTTGTCAGTATAGGAACGTGGGTGCAATTGAGAAGAATGATGAGGTAAAGAGGGTGGTAAGGGAGAAAAAACTAGCCTGTGAGAGGATTTTACTAAAAAAGTTAGATGGAAGACAGGATATATGGAGAGGAAGAGGGAAGTTAAGGGAGTGGTTAGAGTGCAGAAGGAGAGCCAATGAAAGAATGGGCAAGTCTATCAGCAAATTTTGCTGAGAATAAGAAAGAAACTGTGTTGGAGAAGAATCAGTAAAGTAATGAAGCCTGGAGAGTAAATGGACTTAATTAAAGAACAAAAGAGGGGAGATGAGAGATGAGGTAGAGGTAAAGGAAAGATAGAAATGATATTTTGACGAGTTGCTGAATGCTCATGATAAAGAGGAGGCAGTGACTTCATGCATGGGGCAGGGAGACGTAACATAGAGTGAGGAGCCCAAGATGGATGTGGGGACAGTGCACAAGTCAATAAGTAGAATTAAAAGGGGTAAAGTGGCTAGGAAATATGAGATGATGATAAAAGACGTTAAAAGCAAAAGAGTGTTTTGGATTGGTTCATGTATTCATTCAATATATGCACAACAGAAGGTAAGGTACCAAAGGATTGGCAGTGTGTGTGCGCACGTGCATGTGCGCACACAATTATATGGGGAAGGATAGTTCAAGTGTACCTGTTGATGTGGTAAAATTATTAGTGAAAGGTTAGAGGTGAGAACAAAAGTCTGCAGGGGAGATACAGGAATGGTAGGGAAATGTGGCATATATGTGAGAAGTGCTTAGATAATGGTAGAGCTGTTTGTTGCTTTTATGAGTTTGGAAGAGGCATTTGACAGAGTGGATAGGGGAGCCATGTGGAAAATGTATGGAATAGGAGGTAGGCTACTAAAAGCAGTTTAGAGTTTTTGTGAATATTAAGGCTCAGGTTAGGATATGTAGGAGAGAGGGGTGGGTGGTAGACTATTTCCCAGTGAAAGTAGGACTTGGACAGGGGTGCATGATGTTACTATGGATGTTTAACATATTTATAGATGGGGTTCCCTAAGTGAATGCTAGTGTCAGAATATCTTTTAATCCCACACCTCTCCTATGTGATACAAGGTGAGGGGGTTGTTACAATTGCTTTTTAACTTTTGGACAGTTATTGTTTGGGATTCTGAAGAGAAATTGCAAAGTTTGTGGAACAATTTGGTAGGGTGTAGGAAATTAAAGAGCAAGGTGATAAGGGTAACATTCTAGGTAATGGTAGGTTGAATATCAGATTGGATGGACAGAGTGAATTATATTCAGGAGGGGGTGCTAAACTATAAGGGGTTATACAGCACCTGATTATTATTATAATCAAGGGGGAAGCGCTAAACCCGGAGGATTATACAGCGCCTGGGGAGGGGATGTGGAAGGCTTTCAGGCTTAATTCGGGGAACTGGAGCACAGATCCCTCTTCAAGGGGGGCTCCTTGGCGTGGTGAAGAGGCTCTTGGTCTGAGGAATTAGACCTGTCGGTCTTCTTCCTCAGACCGAACCTAATTACCCCCCAATCTCCCCTCCCCTATCCCATCCTCCCCTTTTTCCTTTCCTCCTCCTCCTCCCCACCCCTCCCTTTTGCCCTTCCTCTTTTTGGCCTTTGGGATTTCTCCCACAGGCGCGCTAGTTCCTAGGTAGGGGAAAGGATACCGGGGTCCATCCCATTCCGTTGAGGTTCTTGGCGGTGGCATAGTTTGCCGTGGAATCTGGATCGCCTGGGGATGTCCCGATCCCTCTCCGGTATCCCGGAGTAGCTTTGGGTGTCTTTCGGGCGACGGGTGTACCTCTGGAAGCCACCTTTCGGATTCCGGGGGTGGTGGCCGAAGGAGGTATGCTTTGTGGCGGATATCCGGCCGCCCTCTCTTTTGTCCACCTAGGTAGCTCGGCAGATGTGAGGTTGCTATCCCGGATTGTTAGTTTACTAGCATGATGGGTAGGGTATGGCACGGGTTCCATGCTGCATCTGCGCTACTTGCGGTGCTGAGGTCCTCTTGGGCACGGAGGGAGATTTCTGGCCCTTTCATTCCTCCTAGGAACTATCCCTCCCCGGTCCCCCCTTTTTTTATTCTTTTTTTTATTTTTATTTTCTTTTCTTTCTTTTTTTTTCTTAAAAACAAAAAGAAAGAAGTAACCTAACCATGGCAGCCCTAGTCCATGAACCTACTACCCCCGGGCCCCTTCTTGATACCGCACCCAGTTCTGACCCCGCCTCATCTTTGGAACACTCTTCAGACACTCCTCATGCCTCTGTACCTCTTGCCGGTGCTGTTTCCTCACCCACTTCAGGTACTGAGGCCTCGACTGACTCCTTCGATTTATCGGACCTTCGCTCTCCTCTGACTATGCTTCCGGCCTCTCCCTCTACGGTGCGGCAATTTTCAAATCGCCGACCCGTTCCACGTCGGACCAACTCTGGTCCCACACCTAAACACTAACGACAATTACCTGCTGATGATACTTCTCCACCTTCTCGTTCTTCTCAGAAACGATCGACACGTCCTTCACTACCTTTCCACGCTCAGTTTCAGACTGAACAGTGGACTAAATTCTTCACTTTACGACCGACTTCCTCTACTGCCTATCTTTCTGACCACAGTATTGGCAAGGCACTTCTACGCCATGTTGGTAAAGATATTTCTTTTCATGCTCTTAAGAGCGGTACGCGCATCATTACCGTACAGAATGCTACCCAGGCTCATGAGCTCTCTCGTCTTTCCCATATCGATACTGTTCCTGTCACTCTTGAAAAACATCATTCCCTCAATTCTTGTAGTGGTACCGTCATTCTGCCCCATACCATAGTTCAACAAAATTTCCAGACATGTGGCACTGACATTCTTGAACAGCTGGAACTCCAAGATCTCCCAATCCTCAAGGTAGACACGTTCTTCCTGCCCGCGGGCGGAGACGATACCCTAGCAATGTGGCTTGTTTAACTTTTGACAGCCAAGAACACCCATCCTCAGTTTATATAGCAGGACATCGGTTACAAGTTCGAAAGGTGATCCCTACACCACAACAGTGTAGAAATTGCTGGCGATTTGGCCATCCAGCGAAATATTGCAGATCTATCGCCGAATGCCCAGTCTGTGGTGCCGATGACCATTCTAATACGTCTTGCAATCGATCTCCCTCTTGCCTTAACTGTCATGAGGCTCACCCTTCGTACTCTCGCCGTTGTCAAGTCTATTTAAACGAGCGAGAAATCCGTTACCTCAAAGAGACAGAAGGTCTCCCTTATGCCATGGCAGTTTCTCATCTCCGCCTCCAAGGGAGACTCCCACGTGTTTCTTATTCCCGTGTTTCAAAACGTCCCCCCACTTCTGGTATCCCATCTTCTACACCCACCTCTGTGGTTACCTCTCCCATAGTCACTCCTGTATCTAATCCTTTTGCTGTCCTCGGCTCAGACGTCCCTACTTCAACGCCTCCGTCTGATCTCGCTTCTTCGTGTTCTCTCTCACAAGCCTCAGTATCGACGAGACCTTGTACGACACCTCCCAATCGTCCCTCTACTTCTCAAAAGTCAAAAAAAGGTCTGTTAACACCTCCTACCCATCTTCCACCTCATTTTACCCTCCCTGTCTCTGTCCCTGGTTCTCCCCCTCTCACTGGCTCAGTTACAAGTGTAGAGGTTCACCCTCCTTCTCGTACTGTACCTTCCTTCCCTGTTCCCTCCCAAGTTTCTTCCTCTTCTGCCACCTCCCAGGTTCCTGCCTCTTCTGTCCCCTGCCACGCTTCTCCAGTTCCCTCCACCCTTTCGCCCCCCCCCCTACCTTGGTACAGTCCAATACAGTTCCAATCTTTACTCATCCTCCCCCTACCATTTCCAATATTGTCTCCCATACGATGTCTCTGAATTCCAAAACACTTGAAGCAATCTCTGAATATATTGCAGAGACCAAACCATCAATGGACACTGATCCACCTTCCGCTCTTTCTCTCTTCTCTGCTCCATCTGCGCAACTCCTTTCTTCACAGCGCACCGTTCCTTTGCTGCTTGAACGTTTTCCACTGCCTCCGCATGTGGACTTTTCTAACCCCTCTAGTCCGTAGGAACCCTTACCTGCGGATTTCAAGTATCTTTATCATTGCCAATCATGGCCTATTTACAGTGGAATATACGCGGCCTCAGGGGTAATCGGGGTGAGCTTCAGATGTTACTCTCCCAGTTTGCCCCTGTTGGTGTTTGCTTCCAGGAACCAAAATTACACTCTGCTGTTATTTCTCCCATCTCAGGCTATAATTTATTGTATTCTTCAGATCCTTTTCCTGATGGGACCTTTAATGAAAGTGCCCGTCTTCTACGCACTGATATTCCGTACCATCAGCTATTTGTTCATACTTCGCTGCATTACACAGCAGCCCGTATCCACTTACATAGGTGGTATACGCTCTGTTCTTTATATCTCTCTCCTTCTCGGGCATTATCTATTCCGGATATTGCCTTTCTTGTTTCGTCATTACCGCCACCGATTCTGTTACTTGGTGATTTTAATGCCCACCATTAGCTCTGGGGGGGGGGGCCTCACTGTGATTCCCGTGGAATTCAGTTAGAGGCTTTTCTTGCCACCCACCTCCTCCATGTTTTAAATACAGGTACTCATACCCATTTTGATCCTCGGACTCGTACTCTCTCTTGCATCGATCTCTCAGTCTGCTCTTCCTCCGCTGCATTAGACTTCACTTGGTCTGTTCTCCCGGACTTACATGACAGTGATCATTTCCCAATCATTCTTACTTCCCCTTCATATTCGCCACCTCTTCGCACCCCACGCTGGCAATTTGATCGGGCAAATTGGAACCTTTACTCACACCTAACTGTTTTTAAAGAGGTTCCTTCTTCGTCCTCCATCGATGAGCTTTTACACCTCTTCTCCTCCGTTTTCACTGCAGCTTCTCATTCTATACCCCAAACTTCGGGCAAGCATTCTCAGAAATGCGTGCCTTGGTGGTCTCCTGCTTGTGCTCGTGCAGTACGTTTGAAATGCGCTGCATGGGGCAGGTACCGGTACAATAGAACCACAGAGAGACTCCTTGATTTTAAACAGAAGCGTGCGATCGCTCGCCGTGTCATCTGTGCCGCTAAACGCACTTACTGGCGAGATTGTCTCCACCATCACCTCTGCTTCCTCTATGAGTGCAGTCTGGAAAAAAGTACGAAAACTGAGTGGTAAATATTCTCCTGACCCGGCTCCTGTTCTGCGGGTTGCCGGTGTTGATATAGCAAACCCACTAGATGTTGCCAATGAAATTGGCAATCATCTGGTCCGTATTTCTCAGGGACTCCATCTATGCCCCTCATTTCTTTCCTCAAAGTCTGCCAGAGAGTTAGCACCCTTGGACTTTTCTTCTCTCAGAGAAGAACAGTATAATGTGCCTTTTACACTTCAAGAACTGGAGGCAACACTCTCAGCTTGTCGATCATCGGCAGCTGGGCCCGACGACATTCATATTCGTATGCTACAACATTTACATCAGTCAGCCCTTGCAGTCCTATTACGCCTTTACAATCTTATTTGGTCACAAGGAGTTCTTCCACAGCTGTGGAAATCCGCCATTGTTCTCCCTTTCCGCAAACCAGGCACTACGGGACGTGAAACCTCCCACTATCGTCCCATTGCTCTTACCAGTGCAGTTTGCAAAGTAATGGAACGCCTAGTAAATAGACGTTTAGTGTGGTATTTAGAGACGCACAACAATCTCTCCACTCGTCAATATGGCTTTCATAAGGGACGTTCTACCATAGACCCCTTACTACGCTTGGATACGTATGTTCGTAATGCCCTTGCGAATAACCACTAAGTTATTGCCATATTTTTTGACCTTGAGAAGGCATATGACACAACTTGGAGGTATAATATTTTAGCCCAAGCCCACTCCTTAGGCCTTCGAGGCAATCTACCATCCTTCCTTAAGAACTTTTTAACTGACAGGCATTTCCGTGTTCGGGTTAATAATGTGCTCTCCCCGGACTTTATCCAAGCTGAAGGTGTCCCTCAGGCATGTGTTCTGAGCACAACACTTTTTCTCCTTGCTATTAATGATTTGGCCTCTAGTCTTCCATCAAATATTTGGTCATCACTCTATGTTGATGACTTCGCTATTGCCTGTGCAGGCGCTGACTGTCACCTCATTACAGCTTCTCTCCAACATGCAGTCGATCGTGTTTCCAATTGGGCCACCACACGTGGGTTTAAATTTTCCAGCACTAAAACCCACCAAATTACTTTCACTAGACGCTCTGTCATCTCCGATCATCCTTTGTACCTCTATGGCTCCCGTATCCCTGAATGTGATAGTCAAGTTTCTGGGCCTCCTCTTTGATCGTAGGTTATCCTGGAAACCTCGCATTACCTCTCTGAAGGCAACTTGTCACAGCCGGCTGAACCTTCTTAAAACCCTTGCTCATCTTTCATGGGGAGCTGATCGTCGAACCCTCCTTCGCCTACATTCCACCCTTATTTTATCGAAACTTGATTATGGTGACCAGATCTATTCAGCGGCATCTCCTGCTACTCTCTCTAGCCTTAACCCCATTCATCACCAAGGATTACGTTTATGCCTTGGTGCTTTTCGCTCTTCCCCTGTCGAGAGCCTCTATGCAGAAGCGAACGTTCCATCCTTATCCGATCGCTGTGATGCCCATTGCCTGCGCTACTATGTACGCTCTCATGATCTCCGCAATCCTTCCATTTATAGAATGGTCACTGATATTAGTAGACATTCTTTATTTGTTCGCTGCCCCTGTTTACTCCGTCCCTTCTCTCTTTGCCTTCATTCGCTCTTGTCTTCTCTTCAACTACCACCTTTCTATGTACATGTAGCATCTCACTTTTCCCTAACCCCCTGGGAAGTTCCAGCTGTTCGAGTCTGTTCTTTCTCCCTCCCTTGCTCGAAAGCCCAACTGTCTACGGTCGCTTCCCGCTCTCTTTTTCTTGACCACTTTCACTCTCATTCTCATGCCATTGCTGTGTACACAGATGGCTCTAAGTCTTCTGACGGCGTAGGATTTGCAGCAGTGTTTCCGGACAGCGTCGTACAAGGGCATTTACTATCTTCGGCTAGTATTTTTACTGCTGAATTATATGCCATCCTTACAGCACTTATCCGTATTGCATCTATGCCTGTGTCATCATTTGTGGTTGTCTCAGACTCCCTTAGTGCTTTACAGGCTATACAAAAATTTGATACACCTCACCCCTTAGTCCTCCGTATCCAACTTTGGCTACGCCGCATCTTTACCAAGCATAAAGATATTGTTTTTTGTTGGGTCCCTGGTCATGTTGACGTACAGGGCAATGAACAGGCAGACACTGCTGCGCGGTCAGCAGTACATGACCTACCAGTTTCTTATAGAGGTATTCCATTTACAGACTATTTTGCTGCAATATCTACCCACCTTCACACCTGTTGGCAACAACGTTGGTCTACTATGTTTGGCAACAAACTTCAATCTATTAAACCGAGTATAGGTTACTGGCCGTCTTCTTATCACCAGTGTCGAGGTTGGGAGACTACTCTCTCCCGTCTTCACATTGGCCATACTCGTCTTACTCGTGGATATCTCATGGAGAGGCGTCTTGCTCCTCTCTGAGAATTGCCAAGCTCCATTATCAGTCAGCCACATTCTGTTGGACTGCCCACTTTATCAACGAGCACGCAGAATTTACCTCTGTCGTCGTCTTCGCTCCGCTGCTCTCTCTTTACCTTCCCTTCTCACTGATGGACCCACCTTTCATCCGGACTCTCTCATTGACTTTTTGACAACAACTGACTTCACAAATTCTGATACCTTCAGCCCTTTCTACTTCAATCTCTTGCTACCCTCTACCCCCGTACTATCCCCTGCCCCGCTGTTTTCTGTAACCTGCTGATCATCCCTCCTCCCTTCTGCCATCCAATACCCTCGCTTCCTTCCCTACCCTGCAGCGCTGTATAGCCCTTGTGGCTTAGCGCTTCTTTTTGATTATAATAATAATGGAGCACAGATCCAATTCCCTAAATCAAGAGCCCCTCACCAACATCAAGGAACCTTCCTTGAGGGGATACAGCACCCGAGGAATAGGAGGCATTCAAGTTTGATACAAGAGGAGGTGCAATTCCTTAGATGAGGAGCCCTTCACTGACTTCAAGAAACTCTTTCTCCTCAAGAAGAGTGAATGGGCATGCTGTTAATGGCAGCTTCAAAGTGGAGTCATGTTTGTGAAAGATGTTATAGTTTGGCGCTGTATTTTTTTTTTGGCATTAGCAGTCTTCAGTCAGTTAATTGTATCCTAACTGTAATAGGTTAATTTCCCTTAAAAAATGGGCCCAATACTCATAAAATCCAATCAAAACTCCAGAAGAAAGAAAGTACTTGGTTATTTTGAATTTTGCCAGTAGTTGTGTACGATCTTCTGGGAAGTATGTGACATCTGTGATTTTACCCATTATCTCCTTCTCTAACCAAAATTTTTTATTCTTGATAAATTCAGGATTTTTTTTTATAATATATCTTTACCCATAGTCATTCAGTATTATTATTATTATTATTATTATAAACAAAGTGCTAAACTCACAAGGGTCGTGCAGCATATTATTAGGATAGTTCAACAATATTTTATAGTGGAAAGACACATGTATTTAGCATAAATTACATGAAAATTTCTATGTACATTTTAAGTGTGGTTAATGAAACCACTAATTACAAAAATGTGCCAAATTTTATGTACTGTACCATATATTGGCAAAATTACTGCATAAAATGCTAGTAACTTGTAGAGGTTAAACATTTTAGTAATCATGATTTGTCATGATCTTAAACCCTTGAGGGGATACGGTATATATCCAATAATTTATTAAACATAGTTATATATAAAAATAAAAGACTCCAGAATATTTAGTATTGGCTGTCAAATAATGATTAAGTACTCCCTCAAAAGGTGAGCAAAACCCCATCACCTAGACTGCCAATGGGTCTTTGGCTTGGGCAGTCACATTGAGAATCTAGAAAAACAAATAAAAAATGGAAACTGTACAATGGCAAATTTCTTATGATAGTAATTAAATAACTTGTTATACAATATGTAAAATGTTTTAAATACTGTATATAAAGCTAAGACTGAATGAAGCCCTATAGTAAAAAATTTAACTTGTATAACACTTCTTTACTTGGTTTCATTGAGAATGAAGTTATCACAAAACCAAGCCGAGTTGCACAATGAGAATCACTAACCTAACAATACAAGTTTCTATAAGCTTGGTAGCGCCAGGGGGACATTTACCGGGTTACGTGCCGACACTAAAGGGAAATACTGTACATGTCACAAAGTAGCAAAATTACAAAAGAGGCTTATTATATTTACAGGACTATAGTATAACCATTTGCAAGAGCAGTAAAACACATAGTATATCCATAAAGGTCAGCATAATATAGGATACAAATGCATCAGTTATGTACAAACTGGAGGCACCACAGGATTCTTATGATACAGTACTTTGCCGCCCCCCCCCTCCCCACTGTTACAACAGGAAGGGGAAGACTTGGCATGTACTTTCCCGTGAAGTCTGAATTCTAAATTTAACAGTGCAATACAGGATTTTTTTATTACAATGTAAAATGAGAGTATTGAAATTTCAGAATTCAGACCATAAACCTCATACATCTTGTATACCAGGATTGGGACTAGACTTGCGTTGGTTTGACTACTGGAGAGCGGTCATTTGTGAAATTCGCAAAGGAGAACCAAAAGAATTGCAAGGCACAGGCATCACCTCAACACTTGAGTGGGCAATTGGGCCCTAAAACTTTTGTCTGGAGGACTAATATCAGAACACCAGAATGTCCTTTAAGTAAGGCTGGCATGGTAAACTCAGGCCACTACTGGAGGTGTCTGTTGCCTGGAGGTACCTGGAGGAGGGGGGTGTCAAAATTGATTAATATGACACCTTAGACTATGCAGAAGACACTTAAGATTTGGCAGACAAATGCATGCTAGCATGTGGAAAGGCACATAGAACAGTTGCCATAAGTGAAAGGAGAGGGGGATGGATGGGAATCCTCTTTCAGCCCCCCCTTCCCCCCAACTTTCATGAACACTGATTCATTTTAGCCACACAAGCCTTATGCAAACTTAATTTTTTTATGTACAGTTAAAGGCTGAATGTGTTCACCAGACTACATACGTACTTTAGTATACATTTCAGTACCGAAGTGGAAGAACAGCACAATCATATCAATGTAAAATATTTGCCACATTATATCACATCCTATGTACATTAAGAGAAGTTAAAGCTCCAGACCATGTTAAAATCTTTAGTTGCAATAAATTTTCAAGCTTAACATTATATTATTCACAAATTTATTTACATCTGTACTCACTTGTGTCCTTGGGATAAATTTGACTAAATTTTGTTTAAATAAGCAAGATTGTTACCAATGACCTCCCTATTTTATTCCACCAATGACTGCCCCTGACAACATTTTCATTCTTGACTACTTTATTCACCAAATTCTACTAGAATAATTTAGCTTTCTTCTTTAATTCTGTCTGTTTCCAATTCTGCAAGCTGTAAAATTCATCATGGCTCATGCCAAGAGCTTTATTAAATTCCTCATCATTGAGATATATCTCAAGATGGAGAGGATCAACACCATCTGGTAATGGTTTAACCATTAGCTCAGCTAAGGAGTACTGAGTACGGGAGAGCTGGGCTAGGATGTCTGACACCAAATATTGGCCACCTTGCTTCCACCTTCCTTCCTAAAAGAGACAAATGTGAAAAAGTTAAAATACAAAATCAGGAAGAATGATTTCATTATTTAAATATATTAACAAGAACAATATAAATGTCAATCTAAAGAATAAACTGCTGAAATATTTGTAATTGTCAATTAAAGCATTTTTTTATTTCATACATCCATCTTACATCACAGTACTAAAACTTCAAACCTTTTTGTACAGTTTTACAATAATGATTTAAAACAAATTATATTAATACTTCATTCATTGTACTGGTCTAGCATATACCGACATGTTGGCAGGCACATGCAGAGCAAGGCATTTTAAAAATACTAATTTTAATTAAAGTATGAACTATGGTAATCAATTATTGCAGTGTACGACTTTCTTATTTACAGTATGGTATAGACAATCCTCAATCATATAAAACAGATTTGATTAAATACAGAAATGGTCTGAGGGAAGTCAACAAAAAGTGATAATAGTAAAGTGGTTTTTAACTTAAAGATTGCAGCCCAAATTTGACAAGGTTAATATGTTTATCATGCTTAAAATCTGACAAAGTTTGTACAGTATTATTTTTGTGGTAACGTTAGACAGTCATACACAATGTAACAAAATAAAGGGTAATTAAAATCCCTTGAATCAAAAAAACCTTCATGTACATCAAGGCACCCCAATTTGCTTTGGTATCTTTAATAAGGTCTTCTACTCTTTCACCCATCATGGTAAGAAAGGGAACTGTCATGAGTATTCTTGCCTGTTAATCTGGTTTTCCAAACTGTCCACATAAAGGTAGTGGTATTTACAGTAGACATGAAAGCATACCAAAAATTTCCCTAAGCTGTTCTTATAATGAGATACGTAAAAATAAGTGTTTACCAGGGGTCCAGAGGATGGCTAGTGTAGCTTAAGCGAGTACAAAGTGACAGACGTAATGGGTACATATTCTGAAGAGGAATCAGGATCAGGGATGGTAGTATGGTGTGTATAAAGCACCCAGTTCATATGTTCAACTTCCCACAAATTGGTGAGGAGGGGAGGGAGGGTATAAAATGAGAAGTACACTTATAAGAATGTTGAAAGGATTGCTGTTGTGTAGATCATCTATTATGATCCATTCAAGTTCTAGCACTATGAAGAGGAGCAGCGATATCTACTACATACACGAGAGAGAGCAGGTTTTTGGATGGAAGAACATGGTGTTGAAGGTATAGAGAGGTAAAAGGATAAAAGAATAACTGGTCTCAGTGAGTCACAATGTGATCTTCTCAAGAAAAAAGTGGTATAAAACAAGGATGAAATCAAAGACTACCTGTAAGTTCAAGTTGTGGTAAGGAGTGTTGCAGACTGTGTACATTTCATCTAAATATTATAATAATAAAATAGCGGAGACAATGAGAATCGCGACAATCTTTCAGAGGCACTTGACGGGTGAGGAGCAAAAAGCACCTATACAAACACTCCCTGATGATGGATGGGATCAAGTTTAGAAAAAGTTGCAGGAGAGGCAGCAGAATGTATCTGGTCACCATAATCTAGCTTTGATAAAATTAGGGCTGAATGCAGTCAAAAGAGGGTTTGATGATCTGCCCCCCTCCTCCTCCATGAAAGATGAGCAAGTGTTTTAAGGAGGTTCAGCTGGCTATGGCAAGTTGCTTTCAGGGAGGCAATGCGAGGTATCCAAGACAACCGGCGATCAAACAGTAGGTAGAGACAGCTGACTACATATCACATTCAGGGATTCGTGAGTCATACAGGTACAATGGAGTATCAGGGATGATTGACTGTTTGGTGAAAGTAATTTTTTGCGTTTTAGCACTAGAAAATTTAAACTCACGAGCAGTGGCCCAATGGGAAACACTACTGACAGCATCCTGGAGCGAGGCTGTTGCAAGACGACAGTCAGCGCCTGCACAAGCTATAGTTAAATCAACATAGTGATGACCAAATATTAGACGACAGAATAGATGTCAGACCATTTATAGCAAGGAGAAAGTGTGGTGTGCTAAGGACACATCCCTGAGGAACAGCTTCAGCCTTTTATTGTTTTCTACCTCCTTCAAAGCAGATTGTGATTTATTGGATGCAATCCTGTACAACCTTCAGCCCAATGAGTTTAATGCCCCTTACCCTCCATGAATGCAATAATAATATCAACCTTAACTCATCTGCTCAATGTATCTAAATTTTATTGTAAGGATTTGTAGACAGGATTACAGACATGCTTATAACTTACAATTAATATGGGTTATGCAATTTTTTTTACAATTTACATGCCCTTAGTTAGGATAGAAAAATTTTCTGTGAAAACCAATCATTGCTTCTCAAACTGAAAGATATATTATCAAAACTAGTGAAAACAGTAGAAAAGAGCAAGAATATATAACTATAAACAACTGTCTGTCTTAAAAACAAGGCCCTCTTCTAAAGGTTATGGAAAAATACCCCTCAAGGAAGATTCCTTGATGTTGGTGAGGGGCTCTTGATTTAGGGAATTGGATCTGTGCTCCAGTTCCCCGAATTAAGCCTGAATGCCTTCCACATCGCCCCCCCCAGGCGCTGTATAATCCTCCGGGTTTAGCGCTTCCCCCTTGATTATAATAATATGGAAAAATAGTTAATACAAAAGAATGAAGGAACACTGCAGCAAGCCTACTGGTCAATGCTAGGCAGGTCCAACTCTCATCCATTCATTTACCTGTCCAACCTATATTTAAAGTCACCCAAGTTCTTGATACAATGATATAATTTAAGTAACTTCAATGTGAGCCATGTTGCAAGCTTCCTGTGGCCTGGTGGCTAAAGCTCCCGCTTCACACACGGAGGGCCCGGGTTCGATTCCCGGCGGGTGGAAACATTCGACACGTTTCCTTACACCTGTTGTCCTGTTCACCTAGCAGCAAATAGGTACCTGGGTGTTAGTCGACTGGTGTGGGTCGCATCCTGGGGGACAAGATTAAGGACCCCAATGGAAATAAGTTAGACAGTCCTCGATGACGCACTGACTTTCTTGGGTTATCCTGGGTGGCTAACCCTCCGGGGTTAAAAATCTGAACGAAATCCTATACTGAACTCCTATTAGTTAATACCCCTTAGTTATCAAACCCACATAGGTTTAATGCTTCTTCTTTATAATAATATAATAATAAGCCCTTAAGAATCCCAGAGTACACTGCTACTGTACTACACTAAACCAACTTACTAAAATAAAATACAAACATCATTGGTAACCTTGTCACAACACTTATATAGTGACACTGGTCTATTCATTACTAGTACGTACTAGTAATATTCCAACACCATCATCCCCAGTCTGTTAATATTAGCAACATCCCAGGCAGGGGGAAGTGAAGCACATTTTTTCCTCGCTATGAATTTAGGACATACAGCCCAAAATGTTAACCTAATACTTTACAGCTACTTCACATTTTCCATAAATTGAATATGTAAAAATGGATGTCTTATGCTATGCCGTTTCCCCACACAGCTAGAAATTTAAGTGGAAAATTGTTCAAAGTTAGAGCATATAGCATGAAAAATGCTGCACTCACATGGTTTAATGCTACTTGAGTACTGGGAATGCCTATAATCCCATAGCTATACTACCTGGCATACAGGCAAGGAAAATATTTAAATTTACACCTAAAAAGAATGGAACTAATTTAGAAACTACAAACCAAAATAACCCCTTAAGTGATGAGGCATTAGAGATAGTGCAAAATAGCCTACATGACACAAGGCATTTTGCTATATAACATGAGGTATCCTACTAGTAAACATAAGAACCCATCCACATAAGAGGAGATACCCTATTACGTGGACCTCTTTGAGGGGCTATGAGAGTTCCTCAAAGAGATGTCTTGATGCCAGTGATGGGCTCTTGTTCCAAGAAATTAGACCTTCCTCTTGGATCAAGTCTCATTCCCTCCCATGCACTGTATGATCCCCTATGGGTATAGCAATTCCTTATGATACTATATAACTCAAAGGTATCCTGATAAGTAAACAGCCTGCTCATAAATATTATATTAAAAAACAAGCTCTAAACTTAGAGCAGTTCATTAATAAATTACCATCTTCGTTTGCAACCAAGAAATTGTAAAATAGTAATTGGTACTGTACTTTTAAATGGGGCCATAAAATACAGTAGACCCTCAAATAAAACACATTCAAACTAACACTTTTTATGATAACACTGTTGAGACAATACAGCAAATTTGTATGGCATGCTGTAAATTTTTTAAAAAGGTCCCACAGGCATGAAAACTACTTTGAGATTTATGGGGCATGGGGAAAGTCAGCTGCTGACTTTGGCTCTAACAGATCGACCCACAGCCATCAGTCAATAAACAGATGACACAGCAGTCTACCACTCAGTAGTCATTTAAATAATCTCCAAAACACTTCTTCAACAAGCAAGAAAATAAGGAACTTAAGGTAGGATAAATTTCCTCCTTGCCACCAGTATAAACAAGAAAACTATAGTGAAATGTGTGCTAATAAAATAGACGACATGCAGTCATCAACTATTCAACTGAGATGTGTAAACATCTCCAAACACTTCTACCTCTACAAGCAAGAGAAACAGAGTTTAAGGTAGATAAAAATTCTTTACTTCTGATTATTTTATACTGACAAGATCTTGTGTTAAATTTATAACAGTCACTAGCAATACATAAACCTTTTCCGTTTTCTACGGATGGAACCCCATGCCTGTTTTATGTTGTGTGAAACACCAACTTTCTGAGGGTCTTAAGTTTATTTAATAACTAAGCTTTAATTAGGATTTGGGTCCTAGAACTACATCTACAATGTAAGGCATCAAAATCTTCAGTGTTTAGAATAAAAAATTAAATGCTGGTTTGCATTTGTTGAGGTCCCAAGTACATAACCATATTAATCCCCATTGTTCTTCAATTTCCTTAACACACAATTTTGCTTAACACTTTCGTGTTATTCAAGGGTCCACCGTCACTTTTTATCCTAGCCTGTATGTGGCAAAAAAATTCTTGAATACACAATGTATTTCTTGTCATGCAATTCTAGTAATGCTAAACAGTAATAAAAAAAATTGTAAAGAGAATAATAAAATTAAATAAAAATGTTTCATGATGTCCCCCAAAAAACAAAATTTGCAGACATCCATTCTGCTCCATTCAACTTGCAAGGTGCCTATTATTGAACAGTTCTAGTTGATCATGATGATTTTCCTCGACTGTAGTAAGAGTATCCTTACAGGAGAGCAGCGGCATATCTTCTACTCCCCCATACGGATTCTCTCTCCACAGCCAGGCTTGCTTTGTAGGTGATGAGACAGTTTCTTCAAGTTACAATACACTTTATTATAGTGTACTCAATCATGGTATATTCACTCAAAACAAAATTATAATATACAGCAAAACTTTGAATTTTTTTTTTTTTTACAAAAATGTTACCTTATTCTGGCTGTGTAAAATTGTCACAATGTAATAAAATATATAAATCTATTAACAAAATACTAAAAAAAAAAAAAAAAAAAAAAAAAAAAAAAAAAAGCTTATCAATCAAAGCAAAAATTTAAAGAAAAAAGAATGGATGAAAAGGAGAAGAAAAGAGAAGTGATTTAAAGTAAGGGATGAGATACAGAGGAAGAAAATAGAAGGAATTCAAAGAAATGTGAAGATAAAAAATCGGAAGAATGTATATATAAGATGCCTTCGGACTACACCAAAGTTATCTTCTAAAAATAAATACCAATAGCATAAATGCCAACAAGTATAAAGGTTTCAGAGTAAGCTATCATTGGGACAATGTTTTGCTGTATACAGTTTTTTCCACTGAAATGGAGAGACTTGATAAAGCTTTCAACAGAGCAAAACAAGGTTAGAAAATTAGAATGTGCTCTTCCCACACTGCCAGTAAGGAACCTAGGCTGTACTCTCATCATACTCGTATACTGCTAATAGGAAATCTAGACTACTCTCTATCTCACATTAGTCTATGATAGAGAGTAGTTATTTTTTTTTTTTTTTTTGGCAATGTTTCTTTCTTTCCTTCTTATATCTGCATAATCATTTCTTGCTTGTATAAATCTTTAAGCTTCTGAGATAATATACATGCATGGCCCGCTTTACAGCATTTCGCTAATGCAGCAATTTTTAATTAATACCCATTATTCACTTATCCAGGCTAGCTACAATGAATATACATGTATTCACCACTCACTATAAGCCAAGGACAAAAATATTTTAAGGTAAGTAATGTGTGTGTACTGTATATGCATTTTTTATGCCTATCTCCACTGCTCACTTAATATGATAGTGTAAACACAGTATGTATTAGGCTTTTATATGCATTTGAAAGTGGGGGGTGGGGAAAAAGGGGGGGAGGGAATGAAGGGCTATGTTTCACTTTACAACAGTAGCCTGGAATCTAACCTACTGTATAAGTGGGGCCCGCCTCTGCTTCCTTTTATTAGTTAAAAGTCCTTTCCTTTTTTGGTTCTTTCCAGCACCTTCCATTAAATAATTCTGTTTCATTTTTTCCCCTGTTTTAGAATAAAATGTTTGACTCCATTTTTGTATATATTATAGAATGCTGTGGTCTGTTTATATCTATTCCTTGTAATATTAATTTCATTTACTGTAATAATTTTCTTCACATGTTCTTGTGAAAATTTTGGGTAGCTTTCCAAATAGCTAAGACAAGTACTGTTCACTGTATTGTTTTTCATGGAACATTAAACCCATGCGAATCATTCAACATAAGAAGTAGAGTCTTTCTTCTCTGACTGCTGATCACAATTCAGTTAGGCTATTGGTGACTGCTCATGACAACTATTGTACAACTGAGCTGAAATGATTGAGTTCAAGTAGGACCTACCTACCATGAGGCCAGTAGGCCTCCTACACTGTTCTTCTAATCATATGTTTAAGGTTCCTTCCAACTACTGGTAGGTTCTCTTGTAAAACTACAATATGTAATTAAAGGAATGAAACTAACAAAAGTAACTTATAAAAAGCTCAATCGTATGATCTTAAAATGCTGTTAGAAACAATGTCAGTACTAGAAAGCTCAAAAAATAAATTATAGTGTTGAAAATATTTTTATACATGAAGAATTTAGCTTGCCTAACTTTACTCAGTATAATTAAATTTAAGACATGGTACTCTTTCATGTCTGAGTTATCCCTTGTGCCTGATGCATCACCTCAAGTGCAGATATGTCACAATTTAGGTTCTGTCAACTGAATATTTCTACCAAAACCTTGTATCATGAAATATTAATCATGGACACACTTAAATATCCTGGATAAGCTTTTTTATTTGTGTGTTCTGTGTTGCAGTGTGAAGTTGAGTGATATGGAGAACAATGGAGGGAAAAGGTAAAATGGAAAATGGGAAGACAAGGAGATGAAGATAGGGATAAGAGCAGTGAGAAGAATGAAAGGTGGAAATGAAATGAGAGGATTAAGATATGCATGAGAGGACTTATTATTTTTATCATCATCATCACTGTAATGTTTGTGCTATCAGCTTATATAAGTGGTTTTTAATGACTGGGATAACTCCAGTGTCCAGGCTTTTCCTCCATAGAATATTTAAGGTATGAGATGGCAGTTTTTTGCACTTCTTGATGAATACGAAATACCACAAGTCTAGGTTTAGGGCAATTTGCAAGGACGTGCTATCAATAACTTCGGAGTCGGGTGAGGTGAGGGTTATATCGGAAATTACGAGATGTTGGCAGAGTTTCGAGTCTCGTAGAGAAAAAACTCCTTTGGATTATCATTATTTAAACTGACTAATGGCTCACTGAACACAAAGCTGTACAGTGACCAGTATTTCACTTATTTCTTTGTTGTTAGTTTAATCCCATCTCCTTTAGGCAAGGGCCTGATACTAGGTGTGGTTTATACCCTGGATTTTGCTTGAGAATTTATTTTAAGAGTTCTTCCAATTTCATTTATAGTGCTTCTAACTTGCATCTTCTCTTCTCTGATTAAAAAAGAGTAAGTTTTGGAACTTACTTATGGTGTCATTGCACTCATCCTTCAGATACTGTACTGATGCAAGTCCATATTAATATATCTTCCAACATATTTCACTAACATCATGATTTATTTGATCCCAATTTTATTTTTTTTTTTTTGGTTAAATATGAATTTGTTAAATACATCCACATGATTGTTTTGCTTTACAAGACCTGTGTGTACACAGGTCTTGAATTTAAATTAGGGTACAGCCTCATTATTTATCAATATAAGGTCAGGGGTATTTTTTAGTCTGGTTGGTTCCACTATATGCTAGCTGAAGGAAATTTTATTGAAGTCTTAACAGTCTGATCGTTAGTAACTATTTGAATAGGCTCCTGGGATCTTCACTATTACCATCTTCACTATATACAGTACTTCCATTTTTGAGTTCTTAAATTGAATTCGTCAAGTGAGAAGGTACACCTACCATCCGACTTACAACCTGCTCAACATACGTCCACTTGACTTACAACCATGCATCTGGCAGCTGGGCTGGGCCGGCTGATGGACATTGCTGTACAATATTTGAAAATACTCGCGGTGGCAATGTGTCATGCAGGCAGCCTCAGTTTGAGTAACCCTGCCCTATCAGCGTCATCATACTGTATTAACTGTACTAACTGGACAGTAAATTTCACCATGGCCCCTAAGATGAAGTCTGAATCTTGCACTGGAGATTGTGGCAAGAAAGGCTCTTACTCTCGAACTCTCTATTTGTTTTCAGTGTTGCACATAAACCTGTCTGTATCTGTCTGCCTGTATATCTGTGTGTGTCTGTCTACCTGTGTGTCTCTTTCTGTCTACATAACATATAAACATATAAATTAACAAATATGAGATGTTTTTCGGGTTGGCTTGACAGAGTGAACAGAAACCATTCGTGTCTGGGCTGGTAACAACAATGCTCTTCTCCAGACTGAGGGACTGACCACCTCAAAACTTTAAGGGTGATGGACTGATTACATCGTCTTCAAGTATCTTCTGCTTCTATCAACTTTTCTGTACTCGACTGAAGAAGCCTACTGTGTAGGCGAAATGTTTCGAAATAAAGATACCTAACTGTTGCATATGTGTCTTACCTAACAATCTGTCGGTATTTTATACCATTTTAATGTTCAACAACAACAACGTTTGTTAACATAACTCGCCAACCTTCTACACTCTCATTCATTTAATCTTGTTTACTCACCTCTCACTCTACACTAAGACTACAGATATTTTAAGGTAAGTAATGAGTGGACACGATTATTATATTATAGCTTAATATTATTATTATTAATAGTACATATGTATTATTGTAATAATAATAATAATGATTAATATTATTAATTTAGGGCACTGGAGCACAGATCCACTGTATAGCACTTTGTCTGGATTTTTTGGGTTATCCTAGGTAATTTATACTATGTATGATAACTTGACTTACATGTACCTGTGTGTGTGTGTGTGTGTGTGTGTGTGTGTGTGTGTGTGTGTGTGTGTGTGTGTGTGTGTGTGTGTGTGAGAGAGAGAGAGAGAGAGAGAGAGAGAGAGATAGAGAGAGATAGAGAGAGATAGAGAGAGATAGAGAGAGAGAGAGAGAGAGAGAGAGAGAGAGAGAGAGAGAGAGAGAGAGAGAGAGAGAGAGAGAGAGAGAGAGAGAGAGAGAGAGAGAGAGAAAAAAAAAAAACCACATTTGGTCAGCCACCCACCCACTCCTCCAGCCAGCCACCCAACCACAGACCCGGCCAGCCAGCCGGATACTTATTACACATGTTCCAGAGTTGTTTCTCTTTACTTAGGGTATAGGTTATACTACATTCTGGCAGGATGACACTATCAGTGGTATTCTCCCATTCCACTGTGTCGACAATACATAAAGATAACAGTAATGTATGATACTGTATGCGATGTAAAATTTACAATACAGATCACTACTATGTATACATTATATACAGTACATAAATAAGTAAATTATGGTAAAAAAATGAAATAATGATTGTACATTACATTACAGTATTATGTAGGTAGTTTATATAGCAAAGGTTTGACATTATGCCCTACCCAGTATGTCGGCAATTTTCAAAGGTTCGACTTACGTCCATTTTGACTTACGACTGGTTGGTCGGAACCAAGCTTGGTCGTAAGTCGGATGGTAGGTGTATTTAGGGCTGGGTCTGAGAGATTTCAAGACAGTATTTAATTTTCAGTAGTTGGGTTGTTTAAGTCCGATAGGAAATTGTAGCAATTGGTTGTTTAATACAAGCACAATAACTAAATTCTGATTTTCAGTTTCTATTGCCAAAGCTCAGACTATATAATTGGTGGGATAAACAACTTAATGCAAATGAACTAACATACAAACCAACCCCTTCCTTGTTGCCTGTTTTTTCAGTTGCATCTATGTAGATTGTACCTGTGTATCCATATTTCACTCTGGAAAAGCTGCAAACATTGCACTTAACTTGCTGAAGTCCACTAATAAACAGTAAAGTATTTTGTTTAGTCCTGAATAATGTTTCAATGTTTGTTGTGCTGGAAGCTTTTTTAACTGGTCATTAATATCTTCAATTCTGATGAACCAGCTAATGTTTTTTTCCAGTGCATCATGACTAAGGTGGCAATACAGTCTGATCATTTAATGCCATTCTTTTTTGCTTCAAGGCACTAAAAAAATTCTGTATGGTTGTAAATTTCATGTTCACTATGACATTCATGTTGTTCTATTCACCTCATTCCCTTCATGTGAAGTGCAGGACAGTGTCATAGCCTGTTTCTCATTTACTGAACTGACCACTTTTTGGTTGGAAGTACTTTTTGCAGGTCTTGGAAGACATGCTTTTATTTAGGAGACTATGGCATTTCTTTGAATGTCATATTGACAAGTTCCATTTCCTTTATTAGTCAGTCCTTATTTTAAATGCCCCAGGAATAGTGTTAGTACATTTTAATGTTCACGGTTTGTGCAGTATACCATATGTGTACCAAAAATTTTCATAATGCAGGTTTTTAAACATGATAATTGTCATCTGCCTAGGTAGCAGGTTGGTAGACAGCAACCACCCAGGGAGGTACTACAGTCCTGCCGAGTATAAAAGGGAAGCCTTTAATTGTTTTACATGATGGTAGGACTGCTGGCATCTTTTTTTTGTCTCATAAACATGCAAGATTTCAGGTATGTCTTGCAACTTCTACTTACACTTAGGTCATACTACACATGCATGTACAAAAATATTTACAGCCCCCTCTGAGTTTTCTTCTCTTTTTTTTACTAGTTCTTGTTCTTGTTTATTTCCTTTTATCTCCATGGGGAAGTGGAACAGAATTCTTCCCCTGTAAGCCATACGTGTCGTAAGAGGCAACTAAAATGTCGGGAGCAAGGGGCTAGTAACCCCTTCTCTTGTATACATTATAATAGAAGATAGAGTTAGAAATGCAACAGCACTTAGAAGAGGAAAACACAAGAAAAAAAATGGAAGTACAAAAGAAGTTCACAGTCAAGGGGTTAAGCTGGTGTGTTCATTTGTGTGCTTATGTTCTCAGTGTATCGGGGCAGCGTAAATGATTCAACTCAGTGAACAAGGTATGTCTATGGTAATAATAATAATCGGTTGGAGTGCTTTAAATGTCAGCTACGAAACCATTTAACATTTGACATTTAAAGTGCTCCAGATCGATTATTTATTAATATTATTTTTTTTTTTCAACAAGTCGGTCGTCTCCCACTGAGGCAGGGTGACCCAAAAAAGAAAGAAAATCCCCCCCAAAAAAATACTTTCATCATCATTCAACACTTTCACCACACTCACACATTATCACTGTTTTTGCAGAGGTGCTCAGAATACAACAGTTTAGAAGCATATACATATAAAGATACACAACATATCCCTCCAAACTGCCAATATCCCAAACCCCTCCTTTAAAGTGCAAGCATTGTACTTCCCATTTCCAGGACTCAAGTCCGACTATATGAAAATAACCGGTTTCCCTGAATCCCTTCACTACATATTACCCTGCTCACACTCCAACAGATCATCAGGTCCCAAGTACCATTCGTCTCCATTCACTCCTATCTAACACGCTCACGCACACTTGCTGGAAGTCCAAGCCCCTCGCCCACAAAACCTCCTTTACCCCCTCTCTCCAACCCTTTCGAGGACGACCCCTACCCTGCCTTCCTTCCCCTATAGATTTATATGCTTTCCATGTCATTCTACTTTGATCCATTCTCTCTAAATGACCAAACCACCTCAACAACCCCTCTTCTGCCCTCTGACTAATGCTTTTATTAACTCCACACCTTCTCCTAATTTCCACACTCCGAATTTTCTGCATAATATTTACACCACACATTGCCCTTAGACAGGACATCTCCACTGCCTCCAACCATCTCCTCGCTGCTGCATTTACCACCCAAGCTTCACATCCATATAAGAGTGTTGGTACTACTATACTTTCATACATTCCCTTCTTTGCCTCCATAGATAACGTTTTTTGACTCCACATATACCTCAACACCACTCACCTTTTTTTCCCTCATCAATTCTATGATTAACCTCATCCTTCATAAATCCATCCGCCGACACGTCAACTCCCAAGTATCTGAAAACATTCACTTCTTCCATACTCCTCCTCCCCAATTTGATATCCAATTTTTCTTTATCTAAATCATTTGATACCCTCATCACCTTACTCTTTTCTATGTTCACTTTCAACTTTCTACCGTTACACACATTCTCAAACTCATCCACTAACCTTTGCAATTTTTCTTTAGAATCTCCCATAAGCACAGTATCATCAGCAAAAAGTAACTGTGTCAATTCCCATTTTGAATTTGATTCCCCATAATTTAATCCCACCCCTCTCCTGAACACCCTAGCATTTACTTCTTTTACAACCCCATCTATAAATATATTAAACAACCATGGTGACATTACACATCCCTGTCTAAGACCTACTTTTACCGGGAAGTATTCTTCCTCTCTTCTACACACCCTAACCTGAGCCTCACTATCCTCATAAAAGCTCTTTACAGCATTTAGTAACTTACCACCTATTCCATATACTTGCAACATCTGCCACATTGCTCCTCTATCCACTCTATCATATGCCTTTTCTAAATCCATAAATGCAATAAAAACTTCCCTACCTTTATCTAAATACTGTTCACATATATGCTTCAATGTAAACACTTGATCTACACATCCCCTACCCACTCTGAAGCCTCCTTGCTCATCCGCAATTCTACATTCTGTCTTACCTCTAATTCTTTCAATTATAACTCTACCGTATACTTTTCCTGGTATACTCAGTAAACTTATTCCTCTATAATTTTTACAATCTCTTTTGCCCCCTTTCCCTTTATATAAAGGGACTATACATGCTCTCCGCGAATCCCTAGGTACCTTCCCCTCTTTCATACATTTATTAAACAAAAGTACCAACCACTCCAACACTATATCCCCCCCTGCTTTTAATATTTCTGTCATGATCCCATCAGTTCCAGCTGCTTTACCCCCTTTCATTCTACGTAATGCCTCACGTACCTCCACCACACTTACATTCTGCTCTTCACTCCTAAAAGATGGTATACCTCCCTGGCCAGTGCATGAAATTACCGCCTCCCTTTCTTCCTCAACATTTAAAAGTTCCTCAAAATATTCTCGTCATCTACCTAATACCTCCCTCTCCCCATCTACTAACTCCCCTTCTCTGTTTTTAACGGACAAATCCATACTTTCCCTAGGCTTTCTTAACTTGTTTAACTCACTCCAAAATTTTTTCTTATTTTCATTAAAATTTCTTGACAGTGCCTCTCCCACTCTTTCATCTGCTCTCCTTTTGCACTCTCTCACCACTCTCTTCACCTTTCTTTTACTCTCCATATACTCTGCTCTTCTTATAACACTTCTGCTTTGTAAAAACCTCTCGTAAGCTACTTTTTTCTCTTTTATCACACCCTTTACTTCATCATTCCACCAATCACTCCTCTTTCCTCCTGCCCCCACCCTCCTATAGCCACAAACTTCTGCCCCATATTCTAATACTGCATTTTTAAAACTATTCCAACCCTCTTCAACCCCCCCACTACTCATCTTTGCACTAGCCCACCTTTTTGCCAATAGTCGATTATATCTCGCCCGAACTTCCTCCTCCCTTAGTTTATACACTTTCACCTCCCTCTTACTTGTTGTTGCCACCTTCCTCTTTTCCCATCTACCTCTTACTCTAACTGTAGCTACAACTAAATAATGATCTGATATATCAGTTGCCCCTCTATAAACATGTACATCCTGGAGCCTACCCATCAACCTTTTATCCACCAATACATAATCTAACAAACTACTTTCATTACGTGCTACATCATACCTTGTATATTTATTTATCCTCTTTTTCATAAAATATATATTACTTATTACCAAATTTCTTTCTACACATAGCTCAATTAAAGGCTCCCCATTTACATTTACCCCTGGCACCCCAAATTTACCTACTACTCCCTCCATAACATTTTTACCCACTTTAGCATTGAAATCCCCAACCACCATTACTCTCACACTTGATTCAAAACTCCCCACGCATTCACTAACATTTCCCAGAATCTCTCTCTCTCCTCTACACTTCTCTCTTCTCCAGGTGCATACACGCTTACTATAACCCACTTTTCACATCTAATCTTTATTTTACTCCACATAATCCTTGAATTTATGCATTTTAGTCCCTCTTTTCCTGCCATAGCTTATCCTTCAACATTATTGCTACTCCTTCTTTAGCTCTAACTCTATTTGAAACCCCTGACCTAATCCCATTTATTCCTCTCCATTGAAACTCTCCCACCCCCTTCAGCTTTATTTCACTTAAAGCCAGGACATCCAGTTTCTTCTCATTCATAACATCCACAATCATCTCTTTCTTATCATTTGCACAACATCCACGCACATTCAGACTTCCCACTTTGACAATTTTCTTCTTCTTATTCTTTTTATTACAGGAAAAGGGGTTACTAGCCCATTGTTCCCGGCATTTTAGTTGACTTTTACAACACGCATGGCTTACGGAGGAAAGATTCTTATTCCACTTCCCCATGGATATAAAAGGAAAAGTAATAAGACCAAGAACTATTAAGATAAAATCAAAGAAAACTCAGATGAGTGTGTATAAATAAACGTGTACATGTATGTGTAGTATTGCCCTGCTTATTGGCATTCCGCTAATACAGACATTTCAAATTATGACCAAAACTTGCTACTTGGCTCTCCCCACCTGACTTTCTAATACGGTCACCGTGCCCCACCTGGTTTGTTTACATTCTCCGTGAGCACCACATCTCTCCATTATGTCTGGAAACTTTCCAAAATTTTAAGTGCTTTTAAAAGTTATTTCATATTTTATATATACTCTGTTAATTATACTTGTGTATACCTGTATCTAAATAAACTTACACACTGTGCTGGTGTGCCGGTACACAGTAAAAATCAGTGTCTTATGTCTTGAGATGCCATATTAATAATAATAATAATAATCAGAGGTACATTAAATGTCATATATTACGTTAATATACACATTTTCATTAATCCATCTATGAGATTTTTTCAAAATTATATAATAAATACACTATGTAACATATAAATATGATAAATACACCCCACAGAAGAATAAATTAATATAAATACGAGATGTGGTAGCCAGGCAACTTGTAGGAGTGACGGCAAGAATGACATTTCCTCTAGTCCAGAGAAAATGCCTACACTATATTACTGGGGGTAACTGTAGAAAACTATTCCTTTTGTATACATTCACTCAGTGTCATTTCTTCTAAAAATGGTGTTACATAAAAATGGGAGTGTTGCTCTTTATTTATTCTACTGTATCAACGTGGAGACAACTTGTACACTAACCACACGCATTCACCTGGTTTGTTTACATAACTCTGCGTCTGTCCTCTCTCGTTTACTCACCTCTGACCCTACATTAAGACTACACATATTTTAAGGTAAGTAATGAGTGAACTGTATATGCATATTATTACTCTGGGACACTTTAAATGTCATAGTATATTATGTGTGGGTGGGGTGGCCTGGTATGGTAGCCTGGCTGGCTACCATACATACCACACAGTTTTTTAGAATAAATACTATTCATCTCACCTTAGATTAAGACTAGAAATATTTTAAGGTAAGTAATGAGTGTACTATGTGTATTTTACTTTTTTATTGTTTTTTAATGCCTAGTTCTATTGCTAACATAGTACTATATGTTAAGTGTAAACTTGTTATCTAGTATTTATATGCATTTATAAGTGTGAGGGGGAGAGAGAGAGAGAGAGGGGGGGGGAGCGTGTGTGTTCCACTTTACGGCGGCAGCCTGAACCTAACCTGCCATGTAAGTGGGGCCCTAATGTACAGTGGACCCCCGGTTAACGATATTTTTTCACTCCAGAAGTATGTTCCGATGCCAGTACTGACCGAATTTGTTCCCATAAGGAATATTGTGAAGTAGATTAGTCCATTTCAGACCCCCAAACATACACGTACAAATGCACTTACATAAATACACTTACATAATTGGTCGCATTCGGAGGTGATCGTTATGCGGGGGTCCACTGTATTATAAATTATTATAATAATAAATGCTACTTTTGTGTTTTTTCTGATAACAAGAATGAGCTAGGAGTGTTTCCCTGATGTAGACACCATTTTCTTTTATCAACCAGAGGTACAAATGAGAAAACGTATCTATTTCATGATCTTATCCCAGAGCAGCAGCCTCCATCGTCTACCCCATTCACTTAATATGGCACGTCTTTATTACAGTTCTAGGATATTTATCATTTTTCTGATATCACTTTGGAATAAATGTAATAGATAACCTTTATTACTAATATTAGCGTAATTACACAACATTTTATCAGTGCCATGGCTAACATCCAACGCCCATGACTACTAACCAGATACTAAATGCTACTGCTCACCTCTCCCTCTCATTTAGCTCCTCCCTCTTTGTAACAATGTTAGATGGTGAATTTAATGTATTAGACAGGAAAAAAAAAATTATGAAAATTCACTACACGTTCAGGTGTATATTACTCGCCACGTCATAAAAATAATTTTTGTAAAATGACTAATTCTTTGTAGGAACATGGTACAAAGATGATACTTATACTGAAATGTTGCCAGATTCTTAAGCTATTTTTCTGTAAGCTTAACTTGTGTGTGTATTTTACATTTTTATTGTTTTCTGTAATATATGAGTTATGCAAATTAAAATAAAGTTATCAAGTTGGAGTTTCATTTTTCTTTTTTCTTTCTAATATGCATATTTAATTTGCCATCTGGTATAGTTACAAAGTGGGTGGAGCCATAGCAGAGGGAGAAGGAGCAGTGTCACAGTAACTCATGATGGCCCGTGACGCGTGGAGGGGTGTGCCTCTCGGCACTAAAATATTGTATAATTATACTATTACAATCAAAGGTTATCTACCTATCATTTATTCCAGAATAATATTAGGTTAATTAATTAATTAATTATTAATATTAATATCTTTAATAATAATAATAATGATTTACACTACAAGTACATGTATAAGGTATACAGGCCTAGCTGACATCAATGACATACTACTATATAGAAAGCCCCTTTTTATGCCGAGCATTTAAGGCAAATTAGGTTAGTGTCCCAGGATGCGACCCACACCAGTCGAACAACACCCCAAGTACCCATTTTACTGATGGGTGAACATAGACAACAGGTGTAAAGAAACACGCCCAATGTTTCTACCCTGGCTGGGAACTGAACCCAGACCCTCGCCGTTTGAAGCAAGAGCTTTAGCCACCAGGCCATGTAGAAGCATGATAAAGACACCCAAATTAATGAAAACTGACATTATATAGAGAGGTATGGAAGGGTGGAGGGCGGGGAGGAATAAAAAAAAAAAAAAAAAAAGTGACCGCAACCATTACAGAAAACGTTACGTGCTATGCGCCTGAAGGGTAACTATAGAAGATCACTCTTATCCTATGCAGATTGACCAAAGTCAGATAATCTCCCATTTCTTATGGCAGTGCCTTTGCAATAAAGGAACATGATCAACATACCTTACCAGTGAGATTTCTGTTGGAATGTATATTTTATCTGTGGTGTGCTTGGTATTTATTATTTGTACACTACTAGGCATTTCATCAACAGAATAGCAACCTCTGAAGTGATTAAGCATGGAAATACATGCATACCTGCTCCTAAAAAAAAATTGTACATGTAGGCTCAACACATTATAGTTTTTATCACACATACAGTACTCTTTAAAGGCCATTCCAAGAGTGAAATTTTTCAAAGTTTTTCATATTAGCAAAAACTAATCACTCCCTATGCTCTGACAGTAACATATATTAGTTTTTGAAAAATGGTATGATGATATCAACAAGATATGGAAAAAGACACTTAATGTAATGACGTTCACACAATGACGAAATCATCTAACGACACATTTCTCAGAATGTATCTCCATTGTTAAGTGATGCATGACTGTATCTGAAGTTAGTGTGCTAAAATATGTGGCTTTATGGGGAAATGTTTTGTAGTTCAGAACATTTATTAGAGGAAACGTTTTACCACAAGTGGCTTTGTTAGGACTGAAGAAGCCATTCAAGGTGAAATATTTCCTCTAATAAATGTCCTGAACTTTATGTAAGTGTCTTTTTCCATATATATTACTTCATATGAACCTTGCCATATTGAGATCACTGTAGATATGGACAATACACAAATTAATTATAATTACTAGTTTTAAAATAAAAACAATGCTATGTACAATTATTGGCAGAGCCATGGGAGGAGGGGGAATATTCACCCCAGAGGCATACTTTATTGTTTTTTCACCATTATATTGACCAGTGACCACAAAGTACAATAGTTCAGGAAATTTCACAAACATACTGAAAATCATATGGCATCTTATGGTTTTTAAGAACTCTCCTCGAACACTGAAGCCACCACTGAATGAAGTCCTGGCTGCTTATTAATCTATTTTAAGAGTTACTGGTAGGCATATGGTAGCAATAAAATGTTAAAAAAAAAAATATGTACTAGGAAGAGAAAGGGGAAAGGAGAAAAAGGGAAAAGTTAATTCAAATTCATTATAACCATTGTCTTCCTTTCTTCTCTCTGTTATATGCCCCTAAAATATTCTTTCCTATATTCTTTTTCCTAAACAATTTACACCCAATAAGAACACACAACCTGGCTACTTTAAACAAGAAAAGTGCACGAATTTCAACTGCAAAGTAAAACTATAAACTTTTACTGAATATGAAATATATTTCGAATTCAAAATAAAAACATGCGTGTAAATCAATCTACTTATAAAATCACCTTCTCTTGGACAGCAGTGACGTCTGGTCTGAGTGTCCAGGTTGGAAACGTATTGGTAAATTCTAATGGTTCCATCCCTGCAACCACAAGCTGGGGCTTCACCACTTGAACCTCAACTTCAACCTGAAGGTGAAATTCAGGATGAGTGTTATGCTAAATACACAACAGTATTTTACAAGCTAAACATGAATGGCTTTGCAAGATTAAATGATGAAGTAATAGTAATGAGTGAAAACTTGTCAAGAATAAAAAGAATAGCTGCTGATCAAAGAAGAAATAAATGAACTAGAGGAATACAATATTATACCAGAAATAGATGATTTAAAAAAAAGATATAATGTGCAACACTTTTTTTTTTTTTTTTTTGCCATATCAGATGTTCTCCAATTAGGAGGTTGGCCTAAAAATAAAGGACACAGACATTCATCATTCATTTAATTAATAGATGTCTTGTCAAGTGTGGACATTACAATTCAAATCATCATCCAAAAAGCAACATTCACACCCATCCTTCAAACTGCAGGTGCTGTACTTTCCACTTCCAGGATTTAACTCCTGGTAACTGAATTCCTTCAACCCTTTCATGAATGTTACCTTGCTCACACTACAACAGCAGGTCAAAACCCTAAAAACCATTGGTCTCCAATCATTCTGTCCTAACACACTTATATATATATATATATATATACAGTGGACCCTCGACCAACGATGGCATCGATTAACGATAAATCTGACTAGCGATACATTTTAACGCAAAAATTTTGCCTCGACTAGCGCTAAAAAACTCGACCAACACTATTCGTTCCGTCTGAGATGCGTCCACTTCTGGCCAGTGTTTACAAGCCAGCCAGCCACCGCGGTCGCTTCCAAGCATACAATCGGAACATTTCATATTATCACAGCCTTTTTAGTGACTGCACCTGCAAAATAAGTCACCATGGGCCCCAAGAAAGCTTCTAGTGCCAACCCTACAGCAAAAAGGGTGAGAATTACTATGGATATGAAGAAAGAGATCATTGCTAAGTATGAAAGTGGAGTGCATGTCTCCGAGCTGGCCAGGTTGTACACAAAACCCCAATCAACCATCGCTACTATTGACGGCAAGAAAACGGCAATCAAGGAAGCTTTTCTTGCCAAAGGTGCAACTAAGTTTTTGAAACCGAGATCGCAAGTACTCCAAGATGTTGAGAGACTGTTATTGGTGTGGATAAACGAAAAACAGATAGCAGGAGATAGCATCTCTCAAGCGATCATATGTGAAAAGGCTAGGAAGTTGCATGACAATTTAATTAAAAAAATGCCAGCAACTAGTGGTGATGTGAGTGAATTTAAGGCCAGCAAAGGTTAGTTTGAGAGATTTAAAGGGAAGGGAAGTAACCCCGGAATAGGACTTGCCACCTCAAGTCCTAATGGAAGGGGATTCCCCTTCTAAACACTAAGACCATCAACACTCTCCCCTCCTCCCATCCCATCAATCATCACCTGATCTTCAATAAAGGTAAGTGTCATGTAACTGTGCATGTCTTCTTCAGTTTATGTGTATTAAAATTAATATTTCATGTGGTAAAAACAATTTTTTTTCATACTTTAGGGTGTCCTACACGGATTAATTTGATTTCCATTATATCTTATTGGGAAAATTAACTTGACTAACGATAATTTTGACTAACGATGAGCCCTCAGGAACGGATTAATAGCGTTAGTCGAGGGTCCCCTGTATATATATATTTTTTTTTTCAACAAACCAGCCGTATCCCACCAAGGCAGGGTGGCCCAAAAAGAAAAACGAAAGTTTCTCTTTTTAAATTTAGTCATTTATACAGGAGAAGGGGTTACTAGACTCTTGCTCATGGCATTTTAGTCGCCTCTTACAACACTCATGGCTTACGGAGGGAGAATTCTGTTCCACTTCCCCATGGAGATAAGAGGAAATAAACAAGAACAAGAACTAGTAAGAAAACAGAAGAAAACCCAGAGGGGTGTGTATATATATGCTTGTACATGTATGTGTAGTGTGACCTAAGTGTAAGTAGAAGTAACAAGACGTACCTGAAACCTTACATGTTCATGAGACAGAAAAATGGACACCAGCAATCCTACCATCACGTAAAACAATTACAGGCTTTCATTTTACACTCACTTGGCAGGACGGTAGTAGCTCCCTGGGTGGTTGCTGTCTACCAGCCTACTACCTATATTTTTTTTTTTTTTTTAAACACTAGCCGATTCCCACCAAGGCAGGGTGGCCCGAAAAAGAAAAACTTTCACCATCATTCACTCCATTCACTTCCCTACCTTTATCTAAATACTGTTCACATATATGCTTCAATGTAAACACTTGATCTACACATCCCCTACCCACTCTGAAACCTCCTTGCTCATCCGAAATCCTACATTCTGTCTTGCCTCTAATTCTTTCAATTATAACCCTACTGTACACTTGTCCTGGTATACTCAGTAAACTTATTCCTCTATAATTTTTACAATCTCTTTTGCCCCCTTTCCCTTTATATGAAGGGATTATACATGCTCTCTGCCAATCCCTAGGTACCTTCCCCTCTTTCATACATTTATTAAACAAAAGTACAAACCACTCCAACACTATATCCCCCACTGCTTTTAACATTTCTGTCATGATCCCAACAGTTCCAGCTGCTTTACCCCCTTTCATTCTACATAATGCCTCACGTACCTCCCCCACACTTACATTCTGCTCTTCTTCACTCCTAAAAGATGGTATACCTCCCTGACCAGTGCATGAAATTACCGCCTCTCTTTCTTCCTCAACATTTAAAAGTTCCTCAAAATATTCTCGCCATCTACCTAATACCTCCATCTCCCCATCTACTAACTCCCCTACTCTGTTTTTAACTGACAAATCCATACTTTCCCTAGGCTTTCTACTATTATAATAAAAAAGAATCGCTCAACTTACAAGGATCATACAGCGCAGTACACACTGATAGATGGCTCAAGCCTATATCACTTAGAACATCACCCTTTCCATCCAATTCTTCCTGGGATGACTCCTATGCCTCCTTTCCTCCACCCTAGATTTATATGCCCCCTTCGCCATCCTAGTCTGCTTCAGCCTTCATAAATGGCTATGGCCCATTAAGAACTTTCCTCTCCTTTTGTATATATTTTTTTTTTATATTGTGAAAGCCTCTCTTATGCTAACTTCTTCCTTATCACCCTCTTGGCCACATTTCATCCATCATTTCCCACCTACAAACACCCTTCTATAACTACTACATACCTTTTAGATCTCCTCTGCTTATCTTTCCAAGTGCAGCCCTGTACTGCCCACCTCCAGAATCACATCATCCCCAACCACCCTTCTGAGTACGATACTATACTTCACACCAAGACTGCATTCTCACCCACCCTTTAGTGCAGGCCTTGAACTTCCCACCTCCAGAATCACATCATCACACTCATCTGGCATCTGTGCCATCCTTCATGGAGTATGGTGAATGTCTTGCTCTACCCCTGCCTTGACATCCCCCCCCTTTTATTCCCATGACCCTTGTCCTCATCATAGACAGCTTGGCAAATGGTCAGGGCACCACACTTCAGCTCTGTCTTGGGAAAAGCCTGTCATCGTTCTCTCAGGTAGAGGCATCTGGCTTCGCCGAGTTTTAGACAAAGATGTCCACCTGACTTAACTGGGAGCATACTGTTTCCATTTTATTTATTTATTTTTTTTTTTTGAGCAAACTTTGTTTCCTCTCAATTACCTGCCCAGATTTGGGCAATACATTCACCAGATTTCTGGGAGCTGGTTTTATATTGCACAAGTAGTTATAGCTCTTATAAAGTAGCAACAATAACCACACCCATCCTTCAGTTCAAGCTCTATACTCCACACCTTCGAAGCTTCAGTTATATAATTAAACTTTCATTTTCAAAGCATTACTAGCCAATACTACACTAAATATGGATTTTTATACCAGGAAATGAAAAAATATGAGCAAAACAACATGTATACACCTTGCAATGTGTTAGATCCAAGATTTTCTTCATTGTAATTGTTAAACAAATGCACAACTACAAAGGTTTATTTTTTCTTACAGAAATTACCTGCTTCGTAAGCATGTGAAAAAAGTAAGACCACTTTAGCATGTATACACAAATGGAAAACAAATTAAGGATTATGCCAATATTTTAAAGGGCATAAAAAATAAAAGAGTAAAATAGTAAGGAAAACACCCATTTTGACAGCAATTCAATATTTTGGGATGTGTCAGGGTAGTGCTATGTGAATTCAACAAGAAAATCACAAATGAAGGTTATACTACCATAAGTGACTAAAATGATTTGCAAGTTTGAATGGCAACCTACCTTTTTATAACTTTTTGCTGCCAAGGCCTTGGCTTGGGTTTTAGCCTTAAGTTTGCAGTAATTGAGTGCTGTTTGTAAGGCAGCTCGGCGAGCAAAGTTGAAGCGCAGCACAGCAGAACCAGTTGCACTGAAGTCCTCCCCTTCTGAAGTCTCATCAGGCCACCATCCTTGCCACACCCACACTCGGTGACCACCATCCACCAAAAACAGTGCTATAGCAAAATGCAGAAAACAAAAACAAAAATTGACCACTGTGACTGCCTCAGGAAAAATATTTGTGTGTGCATATGCATGCATCTGAACTAAATATAACACTTCCAAAAACATAAGCACAGCAATGCTGGAATTTTAAAGAGTGCATCCTTTAGTTTTACTACAGTGATGTGCAAGTGCTGAATAGTAAAATTATTTGGTCAATGAAGTATTACTGAATGCTACTAAACTACATCTTACCTGGCTGAGGTACAGAATACAAGTCTAGCTGCAAGACAGGTAATGGGTTGGGCAAGGAAGTGGTCCGGTAACTACATATCACTTCTGTGGCTTGGAAAGAGTCATGAGTGGCTTCTAAATGCCATACACGTGGAGTCCAGTCATAAGAATGATCATCATCTAAGAGCGAAAAATGTTTATGTTTGAAAGATGAGCCTCCAAAACCTTCCCAAAAATCTCGTGTTTCAGCTCCCTCGTATTGTTCCTTGATATTTTTTGTGACACTTTCCTTCCACCCCATTTCAATGTCTGAGGTTTCAGAGAGTTTTTGAGCTGATGTGCTGCCAACCTGCCATGAAGAACATCATACTTCAGTAGCTAGTACAGAATATTTGTTGAATACTGTACAATATACAAAAAAATACAATAAGAAATCACTAAAAATTTCCTGACTGCATACACATAACATGAGGGATACATTAACAAATCAGAAAAGATTAAGTGCTACCAAGGAACTAGTTCCTCTGAAGATGCACATGTAAGTGCATGAAAGCACTTGGGTATTCATTTTATGTTCTATTAATATTTCACTGCTATTTTTTAATTAATAATACAGGTACAACACCGATTTTTCGGCAACGGATCGTCTCTCACCTCTAGTCCAGATGAAATTATGAAAGGGTGCTAAATAAAAAACATTAAATAACCTTACCGAAGTAAACTTTAGGGAAGTGTGTTTGATGCAGTTACCAGTTATTTTTCTTCGAGAGAGGGACTATTATAAATTCACCACACAGTTTCCTCATTTTTCAAAAGCAGTGATTTTAATGCTAATTCCTTTTCTTAGCACCTCGAGCATTACTAGTATTCCTTATCATGCCAGGGGATCAGCAACTATGCTGACAAATATCCCGAGACAACTTTTGTCATCTCCCACCCTAATTTGAATTTTCTCAACATTGTTAATGAAGAACTCAAACTGCAGTCTTTGCTTAAGATTTCTGTTTAGCATGAGTGCCAAGTCTTTTTCACATTTTGTAAAAGTAAAAACATACAGTACATATTCAAGTTGGACAAAGTGTGCAGCACACTTAGCATTCAAGGGTGCCAAAAAACTGGTGTGTACCTGTATATATATTTATATGCAAGATATTTACACACATTTACATTATATATCAATGAAAATATCACACAAATACTTAATAAATCACCTTGCGAGTGTGTTTCAAAGCTTTGGCACCATGCCATAAATGGATAACACCTGTTTGCATATTGGCTAAGATAAGGCAACCTCGGGACCTTAATTGTGTTGAGCTTACTTCCACCTCGATCAAGTGCCCTTCATTCTCCAGCTCTCCACGAACAACAAATAATTTCCAAGGCTTATGTACATGATCATCATCTCTGCGTCCTTGATGTATTACAAGTCCACCTTGAAACAGATTGAGAAATGCTGGTGGTTCCATACCCATAGACACACGAATGTGAGGGCCACGTTCTTCATCTAATTCTACCGTCATGAGAGCTGAGACACCTTTATCTGACACAGAGCTTTCGCGCCCCTGCCAGAAGAAGTATGCCACTCGTGACCTACCCGTCACATTATGCTTGGATGGTTCACCCTGTAAAATAAATTCTTCAAATTACTTTCACAAGAATATACATAAAAATGAATACAATACCTGTAGAAATTAAATTTTGCTATACTATTGCAAGAATCCTACTCTCTCACCTGTTTGTGTTTGCTTAGGCAGATCCCTTTCTTCCTACAAAATCCTGCTCCACAGTGCAAGCAAGTGTTGTAGTGACTTATTCTATTTTATTTTTACATCAGTCATACCCACAAAGGTAGGGCCCGAGTTAGATAAATACCTGTGGCTGATGTAAAACTAACGAGGAGAATAAAAACAAATGAGGACAAGAAAAGGTTTCAAAGGGATCAGGAAAAATTACATTAGTGGTTCCTTCAATTCAATCCCTGTAAATGAAGACTGGGGAAGGAGCAGGAAGACTGGAAATGGGAAATAAACTAGAGGGATAAGTGCATACTTTACTCAAAGAGAAAGACCTAGGGGTGAGCACACTGCCCAGTACAATGCCAAGGATCACATCAGCCAAATAAATTCTCCAGCCAATACTTGTCTGGCAAATCTAAAAGTAGCCCTCAGGAATCTCAACAAAAAATCACTCTGGGCCCTTTATACAACATACATTAGACCCATCCTGGAGTATACAGCACCAGTATGTAACCTGCACCTGAAAAGACATGTTAAGAAACTGGAGAAAGTGCAGAAGTTTGCACCAAGGCTTGTTCCTGAGTTACGAGGAGAGGCTAACTATCTAGGACCTAAAAGCGGAGAGAATAAAAGAATGAGGGACAACATATACAAAATTCTTAGGGAGAAATGAAATGGAAGACAGGGATAGTTTGTTTGAGAGGTAAGAAACAAGAACTCAGGGACACCTGAGGGATGTTTGAAAGTATTTCCTCAGTCTCAGAGTGGTCAGGAAGTGGCTGACTAGTACAGTACCTATATAGGAAGTAGCAATCATTTAGTGTAAGCCTATAAATCTATTTCTCATTATTAATATTACAGTTAATTGTGGTCATTTCCTAAACATAATTAAAATTAAGTATATTTAGCCTCTAAAAATATCTTCATTAAACTAATAAACAGGAAAGTCACCAACCTTGAGAGTTCTGCCAGTTGCCGTGATTAGGTAGTACCATCGTACAACATATGTATCACCAGCATGTAGGTGATTGCGGGATTCTGCAGCCATCAAAATTTTGCCGTATTCTGACACATGCCAGACCTTGTAATCATTCGTAGAAATGCTCAAGAGTCGTCTCTCCTGAAGTTGTGAAAGCAGTTCGCACACATTTTTAAAGGTCCATAAAGTTGAGGTTAAAAGTTCCGCCCATTGGTAGTGATATATGAAGATAGTAGGATGTTTGCCAGCATGAAGTTAGCAACATTGGATTGTTGATGCAGTCAGCGTTGTTACCAGCAGCAGAGTGAGGCGACCCAGGTGAGTGTTGGAGGAAATAGGGAGGGGAGTAAGGGATGGTTAGCCAGGATATCAGGGGCAAACATTCAAGGTCACTTGGAATAGTATATACACACACACACACAAACACACACGCACACAAAAAACTAATATAATCAGTAAAAATAATTAGTATGCCAAAAAATAAAAATAATATTCTTCAATGTGAGTGCTGCATAAACAAGCAAAAACTAATGATTAAAAGAATTAATGAGCTTTATCTGTTAAAAGTTGGATATGTATTAAGTTGTAAACAGGATATAAAGAAATAATAAGACTAGAGAAAACAAACAGTAAGAGTAGGTGCATACTGAAGAGTCACAAACAAAATACACATAAAACTTTAGAAAAAGTGACACTTAGAGGTAAAATAATAATAAAAAAGAAGACTACAAATTTCTACAAGGCACCCAAGCACAGGTCACCAGTTGGAGGACTGTAGAAGGAAAACTGGGGAAGGATATGTGAAGAGCAATCATTATCAACACACGGAACCTAGGAATGCTGTCTAGGGTTTCGGAGAGTCACGTGTGGTCAGCACAGGTTAAGCCTTGCTCTCAGGAGCAAGATACACCATGGAGAAAATAGAATGGTGTTGGCCCATACATATACACTACAGCTACACGGTGGTTTGGAAGGCGTCTCTTGCTATCTACAGGCAGATGGCCACTGACTAGCAGCAGCTGATGAAGACACTACAAACCACTGTTCAACAGTGGGCATGAGACTAAGCCAAAATCAGCAAGGCACAGGAAGGTCTTCAAAGTGTGCATAGAGAAGTCCGTAAAAACTGCAAATAGGAAATCACTGATAGAGTCAATACATGAAAATGATGTGCAGAGTACACAAAGAACAAGAAGGAGAACTAAGCAGAATGGTGTGTAATCAATCTGCTACATGAGCCGCCATCTCTACTAGCGCACCTCATCGTAGTATTCCACTCCGCGACCCAAGTGACTCATTTCCAGCACCAGGTCAGGTTCAGGTGGTAAGTCTTCTAACAACACTTTGGCATCACAAGGCTGTAGCTCACTTACAGGAGCTACATGACGATTAAGGTCCTTCTTCACCTCCTGGGGCAACAACAAAGAAATTATCAATTAATTATTGTTAAAATATGAAGTATAAATTCAAGAGAGAAAGTAATTCTGCACAAAAGATACAACTAAGTAGCATTAAGTAAATTAATTTGTGGATAAGACAAACACTTCAATATTAATATTATGGCAATGTTTTAAATATATTTTGCCACATTTATGCCTACTGCATCATATTATTAATGATATACAATACTGTTTAGTTGAAGAATAAGATGTGCAACACTTGGGTATCTTTGTTATTAGTAATAAAAAGTAGTAACAGTCATAGTAACAGTTGTAACTGCAGTAATACTGTTGTAATAATATTGTCATAATAATACAGGCTCTCCTCATTTAATGATGGAGTTCTGTTCCTAAGACCATGTTGGTAAACGAATTTGTCACTAAGTGAGGAGCATACTATAATGGTAGTGGGTTGTGTCAACCATTTTTTATGTTGTTTTAATGTGATGTCCGCACCATTTACAACCCTGCTGGTATATTTTTAAATGTTTGTACAGTAGTGTACTGCATATTGTAATAAACAGTATAGAGGAAATCAGCTCTAGTATACATTATTTAGGTGTGCATAATGGTCCGAGAGCCCGTCGTAAGTTCGAGTTGTCAGTAAACAAGTATGTCGCTAAGTGAGGAGAGACTGTAGTTTTATTTTAGTAGTACTTGTTACTGTAGTAATAGTTATAGTAATTATTGTTGTAACAGCAGTTGTAGTAATAGTTGTTGCAGTAATGTATGCTGTAATAGTTATTGTAAAAGTAATAATAGTTGTTGATATGATCAGTGTCAGTCTCTGAAGCCTGAGGTTTGAGGGACTGATCATGTCTGACCAAGGATGACAGAATGATCAAGGAACTACTACTGCTACCACCATCTCCACTGTTACATTCACTAACATTCGATTAAAAAAGGTTCTTGTGCAATAAACATTTCATCAATAAAGGTACCCAAGTGTTGCGAGTGCCTTATTCTATGCATACTGTATTATATAATTCTTCATACTATATACATACCTTTATCCTCGACTGTTGTGCTAGATCAGGCCAGTCGATGAACTTTTCTTTGAAAAGGATAGTTTCTACATTTTCTGTAAGTTTGGCACACAGGCCCCATTCTGGCCGAGAACCTAGGATTATTAAAATATGGCATAACTATATTCAGTCAACAGGTCTCATAGAATATATGTACTGTAATTCATTATTCATGATAAGCATGGAAAAAAAAAAAAGGTTGAAAAAGTAAAAAAAGGTCAGTTTTATACTCAAGAACTTATGTTCGGAACTAACAAATATAGGATTGAAGAATTAACCTTTCATCTTTGCCTTTGATACTGGGGTCATAGGCATGATGGGGTTGATGTCACACTCAGAGTAATCGTACGGCTCTTCCCATAACTCCCGACCTAACGCAAGACCAACTTTACGCTCATCACCACAGGCACGCTTACCCGCCCATATGTACAACTCTGAGCCAAAATCAAACACTAGTACCTGCACAGAAATCAAGAGTAAAAGCTTAAGCACAGGTTTATATATTGCTGCACTTACAAAGAATGTTGCAGTACTACCACCACTACCAAGTGGTAAACTTTAAAATTTTGCTGGAACTATAGAATTAATCACAAAGGTTGTTAGCAAAATATATTAAAAAAAAAAAAAAATCAAGGATCACCAACAATAACTACAGTCTAAACAATGCAAGTCAACACACATTTCACATAACACCATCTATGGTTGCCCAGTAAACTATATGGGTAAAAAAGTAGTCTTGTAATTTTGTCTGGACTAAAAGAGGTGCCGGACGATCTGTTGCCAGTAAATCGGCATTATACCTATACTTTGTTAATTATTGAGGATTATGTGTGAATTTTTGGATTATATTTTTCTTCAGTTGTTTTTAGACTAAGTTCATTACTTGTTTTTGTATCTGATTATACATGGTAAGCTCAAGAAATGTGGGATCTGCAACGTCTCTGAATGTATCCTGCAAAGTCTCTGAATGTATACACAAATGACCCGCACATAAAAGAGGAGCTTACAACGACGTTTTGGTCAGACTTGGACCATTTACAAAGTCACACTCTGAATATATCCTTACATTTTACAAGTTATATTATTTGCTTTATGAACTATGGGCCTGGAACACATCTATCTAAAAGTGAGGGGGTACAAATTACTTTTACAATACTAAATCATTATATAAAATCTTTTGAAGTACAAATCAGAATAAATAAAAAAATACCCACCTTATCAGATACAAGTATTTCTATTTTTGGCATCTGACCCCAGGAATCAGTAACAGGCACAAGTGAGTCATCGTGAACTTCATACACCTTGTTCACTGCCACAAGTGCTGCCTCCACATATTCATCCTCATCAGGCATGCCCCCTGGTACGCCTTCACTCGTTTCATCACCACCTGAGAATAAAACAAATGTGATTGGGTCCCAAGGTAGTCTTTCCATTAGCAAATGGCAAAGTGTACAGTAAATTTTTTTTACAAAGATCATCTACTGCTGCTAGCTGAGGAACAGGCAGGCTTTGTAAAAACACTGATTTTAAAGTGTAAGATATGGCAAGATACACTACTTTTTGCCTTCTCCTTTCCGCTCTCTCCTGTGATGTTTTATACTATGTTTGGGTTAGCCTTCAGCCTACACACTTTCTAGTTATGCAGGAATCTTTATGGATTCCACCTGAAGTCATACTGTGTGTAGTGTTTTGGACAAAAAAAAATAATTATATTCATGGAAAGTGCTAAAATTGCAAGGATCATTTGCAGGGTGCTTTACATTTACTCAGAAGTATTTTACAGGCTAATTATTTTACCAAAGACTCATGGTAGGATACAGTAAAAGTGAAAAATAAATTGTGAAATTATAGGAAAGAATAACATTCTACTGTGAGCATACTGAGGAGTGTGGTCTGTACAAGTTATGTTAGTAATAATAATACTAATAATAATGTAGTACGTTGGTAGACACCAACCACCCAGGGAGGTACTACTGTCCTGCCAAGTTAGTAAAGCATAAGCCAATAATTGTTGTACATGATGGTAGGATTGCTGGTGTCTTTTGTCTGTCTCATAAACATGCAAGATTTCAGGTATGTCTTGCTACTTCAACTTACACTTAGGTCACACTACACAAGTATATATATACACACACTCCTCTGGGTTTTCTTCTATTTTCTTTCTAGTTCTTGTTCTTGTTTATTTCCTCTTATCTCCATGGGGAAGTGGAACAGAATTCTTCCTCCGTAAGCCATGCGTGTTGTAAGAGGCGACTAAAATGCCGGGAGTAAGGGGCTAATAACCCCTTCTCTTGTATAAATTACTAAATTTAAAAAAGAGAAACTTTCGTTTTTCTTTTTGGGCCACCCTGCCTCGGTGGGATACGGCCGGTTTGTTGAAAAAAAAAAAACTTTGATATACCAATGATAAGTTTTGAGAGTCTTTCTACTCCCAGGGCCAGGCTTGTCCAGTGCTAATAATAAATGTGCATGGTCAGAAATTACACATCTGAATGAGTCACTGGGATATCAGAAAATATTTCTTTAACAAAAAGAGTGGAAAAGAAGAGGAATGAAATTACCAATGACAGTGGAAGTAGATTTCTTTTTGATATAACAGGGTATTCCATGTGAATAGGTTGAAAAGTTCATAATAAGACCAAAAGCTAGAATTCACTTCTTGTAAACTCAATAAGGTAATTAGAGGGATATCCAAAAACACTTTTTCAACAATATATATGTCAAGTAGAAGGAACTAGACAATGAAAGTAAACGAAGATGTTAGAAGATCAAAAGTTGAGAGGCCAGACCATGAGCTCACTCTCAACAATTAAGGAAAGACAGCCTTTGCAACTTTTAACAAAATAAATATAAAAGCATTCACACAGTGTTACAGTTTTTACTAACCAAGTAATTCCCAGAATTTTGATTTTTTTCCACTTGGAGAATTTTCATCGATTTCCATTAGATTCTTAGCAGAAACAACGCCCATATCTTTCTTCTGCAAAATATACTGAGCAATCTCAGAAGCTTTTGCTCTTTCAATAACATTGGCAAACTCTCCCTTATAGTGATATACCTGTAAGGAGAGAGAAAAAAAATAAAATTTGAAGTGTCACATTAAACAAAATTAAAGTTTCATGATTAATATGAGACTTCTGTACAAATAAATACCATAAAACAAACTTCTAAATTTTTTTTAAGATTATTTACAAGTGTTAGATTCAAATGTACATGGTACTACTATACAGCTATTTTATACAATACACTTGTATAAAATACAGCTATTTTATGCAGTACCTGTATAAAATAGCAATGAATAGTTTAAAACATCTATATAAATGAACTCTTGCTGTGTAAAGTTTTGCACAGTACAACAAATGTCTTTAAGCTGATTATCTCACTTCCCTTAATTCACTATTGCTCTGAATAAATAATGTTTGGAATTCAATATTTAATGTACTGTAGTATGCTTATGCTTATAAAACACCTAATATATGATAAAATTATGAACACTTACCTCCTTCAAAGAGGTGGTCATAATAATATATAGTTTCAATAATCATATCTAAACTATCTTCCGGCTGTTCTATTTCTTTTGTGCCATCATTATATCAGTCCTAATCATACTGATATACATAATCCACTCTCTAATTCCAGTGTTGGCTGTAATTACACTTTCTTCAGTCACATAATCTATACCTTTACACTGAACCCATCTTAAGTTTGATTTTTGGGGGGAAGACTATAGTGAACATTGCAATACATGCATCTTCCTGCTACTCAATTATATGGGCCATATAAGACACGGCGTTTTTCTTTTTTTTCAATGACCAGGCCGTATCCCACCTAGGCAGGGTAACCTAAAAAGAAAACTGAAGTTTCTCTTTTTAAACTCGGTAATATATACAGGAGAAGGGGCTACTAGCCCCTTCCTCCCGGCATTTTAGTTGCCTCTTACAACACACATGGCTCACGGAGGAAAAATTCTGTTCCACTTCCCCACAGAGATAAGAGGAAATAAACAAGAACAAGAACTAGTAAAAAAACAGAAGAAAACCAAGAGGGGTGTGAATATATATTCTTGTACATGCATGTGTAGTATGACCTAAGTGTACTGAGCAAGAGGAAGATGTACCTGAAACCTTGCATGTTTATGAGACAAGAAAAGACATCAGCAATCCTACCATCATGTAAAAAAATTACAGGCTTCCCTTTTACACTCACTTGGCACTGTATCTTACTGATGGAAAATATGGTAACTACAGTGGACCCTCCATTTTCATCGATCTACATTATTGCCGATTTCGGCTTTGGCCGAGTTTTTTCATCGATTTTTTTGGCTCCATTTTTGTTGATTACCTCCGTTTTCGTCGATCATACGGAACCTGTCCAGTGCCCAGCACACAGACAAAGTCTCCTCCCACACCATTCACAGCCAGTGTAGCATTTTTTTTCAATGAGTGAACATATCCTGCCAGGTCATATCAAACATTTTGTAATAATCCATTGTTTTTGCCGCTTGTTTATTGTATCTGACTGCTAAATAAGCCACCATGGGCCCAAGAAAGCTTCTAGTGCCAGCCCTTGGTAAAGAATGTGAGAAACCCGATATAATTCAAGAAAAAGCTTGTAGAAAAATACGAAAGTGGTGGTGGTAGTGATGGTGGTAGAGGGTAGTGGTTGTGATGGTGGTAGAGGGTGGTAGTGATGGTGGTAGTAGGTGGTGGTGGTAGTAGGTGGTAGTGGTTGTGATGGTGGTAGTGGTTGTGATGGTGGGAGAGGTCGCCTTCGGTGATTCAGTGATTCTACTATCTCCTCCAATGTTGTTGGAGTTATACATGGCTACAGAAAACGCCACCTCAGCTGCAGCCATCACCAACATTACGTACAGCTTATGCTCACAGTGGCTTTTATACAACCAACAACAACAGAACACCTGCCGTTACATACATAATGACTTATTTTATTCATTCTAGAGTATATATCATGTTTCTATGTTATTAATATTGTTTATTATGTCATATTAGTTGAATTCTGAGAGATAAATAAGCCGTAGAGTTGATATTAGTGCCATATTCTCCAACAACAAACTTGCCTCCCTCTCCCTCTCTGCCCAGTCTGCCATACACCAACAAGTCTTTTCAATAAAGGTAAGTGTGATGTTAAATGTTCATTTATACATTTTATTAGTGCTTTATATTTATTTGTCATTCTTTTCTGCATGTAAATATATATTTAAGCTAGGAAAGTGACTGTAGATAATGACTTGGTAACTAGAGTCCTTATGGAGGGGGATATCCCTTCCAAACAATAACCTCTCTTCCCTCTCTCCTCCTCCCTGTCTTCCATCCATCAACAACAGCCTTCAGTAAAGGTAAGTGTCAAGTGTAATGTTCATTCTTTTGTGCATGTAAATCTATCTTTAAGGTAAAAAAAAATTTGTTGTTGATACTTCTGGGTGTCTGGAATGGATAAATTTCATTTACATTATTTCTTATTGGGAAAATGGCTTCGGTTTTGGCTGATGGTTCTGGAACGGATTCAACACCAAAACTGAGGGTCCACTGTATTTGTAATTTTTCTAATTGTAGTTAAACTACCAGTATATTAAAACACTGCACAACTTGTTTAGTAAGAAAATTCCTTAACTATTAAATATTATCTAAAGAGACTCCCTTGTAAATAAAATTTGTATACTGTATATAGTATGTAAGCTATACTCATCATTTTAGCAATGAATTACAGTACTGTACTAGCCTGCATAAATGGAGAAAAATAAGCTCTATATCACTTACATCTGTGGGTGTTATTAGAATGAAGTCATCTCCCTGGTTCACACTAGAGACTATGGGTTCAACCAATCTTGTCTGAGCATGACGCCGGCCCTTGACTTGCAAAAGCATTAATGCGGTGTAAGGGGCCATCTCCCGAATTACTGGTGTGCTTTCAACTTTCTTCAGTGCCACGGCTGAGAAGTTCTCCCGAGATGCTAACCCTGCTAGTGCTTCAACTGCCATGGGTGATCCTTTGGAAACTGGAGAGAAATATTATTTAGTTTTCTATTTCACACAAAAAACACACACACAATTACATTTTACACAATACTGAATGCTATGAAGGTGGTAAAATTTTTTTTTAACTAAAATACTACACTATGTGCATACATATACCAAAAGTAGTTCAAGATAAATGATCAGTACAGTATCCATCACCTATCTGTAAAAATGAATATTGAAGATTGAGACACTTATGCAGCATATGGGAATCTTTATTCAGGAAACGTTTCGCCACACAGTGGCTTCATCAGTCCAATACAAAGAGGAAGGCGTAAGGAGAGGAGGAGAATGAGGTAATCAGTCCCTCAACCTGGAGTCGATGTGTTCAGTCCATCAATCTTGTAGAATGTACAGCATAGGGCCGTAGACGTGGCTTATATACTGTAGTGAGGTGACGTGAAGCAGATGGAGGCGGGATCATAGTGGTACCATCCACTAGTCGAAGTAGGTCTTCGTCCAAAGGTTGAACAAGTGTTGAAGAATTCTTTGTAACAAGATCCCATGATGCTGCAGTGTCCGACAGTTGTGATGAATGGTTTGAAAAACCGACAAGTTGAAGATTGAGACACTTATGCAGCATATGGAAATCTTTATTCAGGAAACGTTTCGCCACACAGTGGCTTCATCAGTCCAATACAAAGAGGAAGGCGTAAGGAGAGGAGGAGAATGAGGTAATCAGTCCCTCAACCTGGAGTCGATGTGTTCAGTCCATCAATCTTGTAGAATGTACAGCATAGGGCCGTAGACGTGGCTTATATACTGTAGTGAGGTGACGTGAAGCAGATGGAGGCGGGATCATAGTGGTACCATCCACTAGTCGAAGTAGGTCTTCGTCCAAAGGTTGAACAAGTGTTGAAGACTGAACACATCGACTCCAGGTTGAGGGACTGATTACCTCATTCTCCTCCTCTCCTTACGCCTTCCTCTTTGTATTGGACTGATGAAGCCACTGTGTGGCGAAACGTTTCCTGAATAACGATTCCCATATGCTGCATAAGTGTCTCAATCTTCAACTTATCGGTTTTTCAAACCATTCATCACAACTGTCAGACACTGCAGCATCATGGGATCTTGTTACATAGAATTCTTCAACACTTGTTCAACCTTTGGACGAAGACCTACTTCGACTAGTGGATGGTACCACTATGACCCCGCCTCCATCTGCTTCACGTCACCTCACTACAGTATATAAGCCACGTCTACGGCCCTATGCTGTACATTCTACAAGATTGATGGACTGAACACATCGACTCCAGGTTGAGGGACTGATTACCTCATTCTCCTCCTCTCCTTACGCCTTCCTCTTTGTATTGGACTGATGAAGCCACTGTGTGGCGAAACGTTTCCTGAATAAAGATTCCCATATGCTGCATAAGTGTCTCAATCTTCAACTTGTCGGTTTTTCAAACCATTCATAACAAAAATGAATATTATCAAATGGTCTTAAATGAGGCGAGGCAGTTAAACAAAAGTCTACTACGAATCTTTTGTGAAGAGAAAAATACATCCCTACTTGCATGCTGCATACAATTAGCGGATATTTGTTGACTATTATTAGAACTTGACATTCAATGAAAATACAATACAGTAGCCCCACCCTACCTTTCATGAGGGTTATGTTCCTGAAATTAGAGTTATACTTGAAAAGACGAGCGAGGTGGAGTGAACAGCTTACAGGAAAAATTGGGCTACATTCCCTGACACCTTCATAAAAACCAAGCAACTTTTCTCAATTCTTAATTTGTTAAAATTAATAAATTACTGTATTTGACATTATAGATGTATACAGGAGTCATGTTGTCCTACTAGGCCTAGATGGTTATGGTGAGGTTTAGACACTCATTAACAAGTTTAATAAGTCAAAGTTTTTTATCCTAGGTTAAATATTCATAATGTCCTTTTTGTGCTATCAAGATAACTAATTTCTTTTTTTTTTACCATGTCAGCTGTCTCCCACTGAGGTAGGGTGACCAAAACAAGAAAAACACTTTCACCATCATTCAAACTTAGTCACTGTCTTTGCAGAGGCACCCAGATACAACAGTTCAGATGTCACTCACTCCAAATAGCCAATAACCCAAACCCCTCCTTTTAAAGTACAGGCACTCTATTTCCTACCTCCAGGACTCAAGTCCGGCTAACTGGTTTCTTGAATCCCTTCACAAAATAGTACCCTGCTCATACTCCAACAGCTTGTCAGGTCCTAAAAACCATTCCTCTGGATTCACTCCTATTTAACATGCTCACATATGCCTGCTGAATGTCCAAGCCCCTTGCACACAAAACATCTTTTACTCCCTCCCTCCATCCTTTCCTAGGATGACTCTACCCCTCCTCCCCACCACTACAGATTTATACATCCTCCAAGTCATCCTATTTTCATCCATCCTCTCTAAATGACCAAACCACCTCAACAACCCCTCCTCAGCCCTCTGAATAATACTTTTAGTAACTCCACACCTCCTCCTAATTTCCACACTATGAATTCTCTGCATAATATTTAGACCACATATTGCCCTTAGACATGACATCTTTACTGCCTCCAGTCTCCTTCTTGCTGCAGCACATACAACCCATGCTTCACACACATACAAGACTGTTGGTACCACCATACTCTCATACATTCCCTTCTTTGCCTCCATTTAACATTTATTTTGTCTCCACAGATACCTCAATGCACCACCCACCCTTATTCCTTCATCATTTCTATGGTTAACCTCATCCTTCACAAACCTATCTGCTGACAAATCTACTCCCAAATATCTGAACACATTCACTTCTTCCATTCTCCCTCCCTCCAATGTGATATCCAATTTTTCTTTACCTAACTCATTTGGAATCCTTATCACCTTACTCTTATCTATATTCACTTTCATTTTTCTTCTTTACGCACCCTCCCAAACTCATCCACCAACTCTGCAACTTCTCTTTAGAATCTCCCCAAAAGCACAGTATCATCAGCAAAAAGTCACTGCATCAACTCCCATTTTGTATTTGATTCCCTATAATTTAATCCCACTCCTCCCCCCAGCACCCTTAAATTCCTTGTTCCTCTTGTTTATTGCTAGAGAAGTGTGCAGAGATGGTTAATATGTACTTAGTTCACAAACTTGCTGGGAAGTTCTCTGGCACTGCTACAACTTTCCCTACATACATTTTTTTTTCTTTGTTTAAACACCCACACTTTCATGCTGATGCCTCTTCTTAGTACCTCAAGCATCACTAGTATTCCTTTTTTTGGGGAGATCATTTTTATCCAGAGACAAGACAAGGTGATGAAGCATCAAAAATAGTGAAGAACACAAAGGCACAATACCGTGACTGGAACAATTAAAAAAAATAACCTGCATATAGGAGAAAAACTTATATGCAGGTTATCCGTGTATCAAAAATAGTGATAAACACAGGTATGGTGACTGTTTACATTAGGGAATCAAGCTCCCAGCATAAACAATGGTATCATTTACAGCAAAACATGGAAACAGATTGCAGAAAGTGAATCACGAACTGATGGAAATGCAGTAGCTGGAGGTGATACAGGGTGGAGGAGGGCTACTTTACCTGTGAATGTCAAGGATAACTGAATCACATGAAGTCAGTTTAACCAATAGGTGGTTTCATGTAAAAAAGCTTTTTCTTCTTCACCGACAAATGACAGAGAATATGTGGTGGTTCCTTTAAATCCTTTTAATCTCATCTTAAAATAACATCTGTGACCTATAAAAATCCAGGCTTTTGTTTGAAGAAACTGGTTGTGTATTTTAGAGTATCCAAAAATTTATCATTTAAAATTTTTTAGATCAAGAAAGCATTCATGTATAATGTCTTTATAGAATTAAAACTGTACAAATACTTGTATTTAGAAATAAAAATTATTATTACTATGTTCATAACCTACCCATAAAATAGATATGAAAATAATAACACTGATCCAACTTCAACCAGTGCCAATTCAATTTAAGACTCAATGGTACAAGATGGACTCAAGCATACCATATGGAAGAATTATTGCCACAATATGGCAAAAAATCTTCCATATCTTCATTATTAAAACCATGACTAGAGTTCATCATAACCAAAACTTCTTGTAAGCTTTCAATGCCAATTTTCAATTTGATATAACATTCAAAAGTATCAAGAAAGAAAAGCAATACAGTACAATACAATATTTGGATACATCCAGCCAAAACAAAATACAGTGGACCCCCGGTTAACGATATTTTTTTTCATTCCAGAAGTATGTTCAGGTGCCAGTACTGACCGAATTTGTTCCCATAAGGAATATTGTGAAGTAGATTAGTCCATTTCAGACCCCCAAACATACACGTACAAACGCACTTACATGAATACACTTACATAATTGGTCGCATTGGGAGGTGATCGTTAAGCGGGGGTCCACTGTATAATTTTATGATCCTCAGACATACTGTACCAATATACTAGATTTGGGAAGAATTTAAACACCATTGTGATATTTATGAAAAAATTCAGTAATTTATCATGCAGTGGCAATACTGTGCTTAATTATTCATGGAAATACTGCATTACACTTCAATGTAGGAATCAAGCAATTTGCTACTCACGTTCTTGTACTTTCATCCTTCGTAATTCCCTCTCCCCTACGCCCATCTTAACTTCAGTGTACTCTGATTTAAGGTCTTCACGGGCTGCCAGAGCCTTCAGTGGGTTACGTGATGCCACTTGACGACGTGTCACACGTACACTACGTCGCTTCACCACACTGAAGATTAATGTTTCATGTTAGTTGTTAATTTAGTCTGCACATTATACAATTGTTTACTTTAAAAAATAGTCTGCCAAATTTTCCTGCAGAAAGCTCTATTATATTTTCCTTCAAGTTTATACATTTATCTAAACTAATGACCCTCTCACCTATATACTGCATCTTTCAATTATTCTTTTATCTTGCCATTGTTCTCCTTTTGTTTCTCTTCACTCTCACCCATCATCAACACGTACCTGCACCTAATGTTTAATTCACTAAAGCTTGTTTATATGTTTTGTTACAGTCCATTCCTCCATTACGTTCTTCACTTTTTTCATTCATCCCATTTTTTATTCAGTCCTTACACTATTAAATTTCTGATCATGCTCTCATTACTTAAACTACTAATTCAGCATTTATATTACTGTACATACCCAAGATTCACTGTGTAACTATGCTACCCACTATTTTTTCCATGCCTTGATATTGAAGTTTCATTGAAAAATACATTGACATAATATAATTGTTGGATCCTTTAATCTACTGTTATGACAGTTCAAATCAGCAAACTTCTAGATACTTTTTTCTGGAAAGCTGAACAACTCAGTTGCAGTAATAATTGAAGGAATGATGCATTTGCAGTCCCTCTCATCAAAAATTCTATTTTCTGCTGATAGTCAGCATCATACACTTCCTCTTTGTAGAAAACTGTCCAAACTCTTATAAAGAATACAGTCACTTTCCTGTTAACAGAATGGAACATGTAATGTGGAAAGCAAATAGCATGATAGGCTCACAACCCCAGAGTAATAACCACATGACTCAATGTCCATGAAACTGAAATGCTATGTAAATAATGAAATGGTATGTAAATACTAGCAAGGTGGAGTGAATGATACTTGGATACAAAGGATACTTTTATTAATGCTATCACTGTCAGTCCTGTAATATTACAGCTTGCAAGCCAGTGTAGGTCCCATAATAGTATGCCAAAATTTTAGCGGCTTCCAATCTTGCAGGAGAAAGCTGGTAGGCCTACACATGAGAGAATGGGTCTGAGTGGTCAGTGTTCGTAGTATAAAAAAAAATCCTGCAGCATGCAGCGCGTGAGGAAAAAAAACTCCGACTGTGTTTTTTGTTTAAAACAGCAACTTTGCGGTGTACTTTCGTATGGTATTTATGGTTGCATTCTCATTTTCTTGGTCTCATTTGATATAAGGGAAGATATATTACAGAACTAGAGATGATTTTTAATGGTTTACAGACTAAAGTACCTTGAAATTGAGCTCAAAGTAGTGGAAAGGTTCAATTTTTGCTGATGTTCAAGAGTAAACAAATCTTGTCACGCGTCCAACACATGTCAACTGGTGGGTCTAAGATGATTTCACAAATGCACTGATATTATTTATACCATTTTTACAATAATGCATGGTCTGCATAATAGTAAATCTTCTATTTTTTGTGAATAAAAATTCAAAATGGAAAGCAAACGTAATACAGCTTCTCAGTTAGCAACGTACTCGTTTACCGACGCCTCGGACTTATGACGGGCTCTCTGACTAGTACGTATTTATACCTAAATAATGTATATTAGAGCTGATTTCCTCTATTCTGTGTATTTCAATATACAGTACACTACTGTATAAACATTTAAAAATATACCAGAAATGTTATAAATGGTGCAAAGGTGACATTAAAACAATATCAAAGATGGTTGACACAAACCCACTACCATTATAGTATGCTCCTTAGCAACGAATTCTTTTAACACCGTGGTCTTAGGAACGGAACTCTGTTGTTAAGTGAGGAGAAGCTGTATACGAGGGGCCTGAAGATGTGATTAATGAACAGAGAAAATGTTACTTTAGTGCTAGGAATGTTTGCATTGTTAATTCTGGACCCTATTTTGAAATTGGCCTTCCTTGAATTATGTATGAAAATGGTCGAACTACCAATGTCTGATCACTTTATTGGTTAGTTGAAATAGGTAAATGGGCTGTTTCTTACACTCATTCAACAGAACAAAGGGAGTTCTAGTGAAATAGCTATGAGTTCTGTCGACTGGATCAATGGAATTGGCCGAAAATAGGGCTCAAAGTGGGCAAAATTACCAATGCGTAAATATCTCCGAGACCACTAACTTTGCGAGAGCATAATTCTGCAAGTTTTCCATCAAAATTTCGTACTTCTGGTGTCATTACCATCAGGAAAAGATTCTCTATCATTTCATAAGAATTTTTTTTTTTTAAATTCTTCGACACTGAGAGCAAGTTTGTGAGCAGGGGTCTCAACAGTGAAAGGGTTAAGAGCAATATTTCCCCTCCACACAGTGGATACCCTTATTGATGGCAAAATCCCTCCCACCATCCCGCCCACACTGGGTTTTATCAAGTCAGGCTTGATTTGATGAAAACCATTGTGTGAGCAAAACATAGCTCTTAATAAAGGTATCCATTACATTTAATTGTCATTTACCCAAATCATAATTCAATTCCAGCATGAACTGAAACGTTAGCCATTTCCTTACACCTGTTTCCCCTCTTCATTTAACAATAAGTAGTTATCTGGGTATTTGGAAGACTGTTGTGGATCACAACCCAGGGAGGGTGTTACTATACCTTAGAAAGGGCATAAGTTTTGAAATACTGTACACTGATGTAGGATAACAGTTCTTAGCCTGGAAATGAAATCGTTTAAACAAAAGTTCAGTGTTTGAACAAAGGGCTTACTGTGGTGAAAAGCAAAACCGTGAACTAGAAAACATGTAGAAATCTTTCCATTATAAATAACGCTGTTTATTCCTATTTTAAATATATAATTAGGTTCATCCAATTTTTATTAGGGTGCTGGTAAACAAGAAATTTTCATATATCAATAAGACACAGTATGAAGTTTATGGCATTTACTAAGATGAACTTTCATCCACCATGGATAATCACTTTATAAAGCCCCCAGTGGAAGAAAAGTCTTGTCAGTAAATGGCATAAATTTTATATTGCATTTTATTTACATATTTGTAGGTACATTTTTACATTTGATATTAATTCAAGAAATTTCAAATACTGGTGCAAGATTATACTGTTTTTTGTACATCATATGGGTTTATAAACAGCAAAATTATATTAAAAGAAAAATGCTTTTGGAAAAAAAAAATACAAAGTGAAATTTCACCAAAAAACACATTAGGACTGGTGTAATAAAAATATGGTATCAACAATGCATGCCCAACTTTATGAACTACTCACTAGGTTATTGGTAAAAGCTAAAAAAAATAATCCTTGGTCACTTACAAGTCATCATCCTCCAGCTGTCTACTGAAGTATGAGAAAAATACGTATGTCATAAATTTGCATGCCATGTAGCACTCGAGCACATGCATTATACCTAACCTGACTACACCAATAATGAATATATAAGGCATACTAAATATTTTTTATCTTGTTAATTTTAGGTAGCAATGAAAAGAATATAATTATTACACTAAATTATTTAAAAAAAAAAAAAATCAGTGAATGCAGCTATTATCATATTTTAACAGAACATTATATTACTGAAAGTCTTTATCAATAAAATTTGATGCCAAATATACAGTATTTTCTATGAATATTTCAGCTGCAACCAAGTGTAACAATGGAGTGATCTTAGTACATTATCATGGTTTACAATACAGGAAGGCCCTGCTTTACAGTGTTTTGCTAATACATCAATTTTCAATTATACCTATTCTTCATTTATTAAGATTTGCTACAATAAATATATTCACCACTCATTATAAGCTAAGGATGAAAATATTTTAAGGTAGATAATCTGTGTACTGTATATGCATTTTTTAGGCCTAGTTTTATTGCTCACTTAATATAAGATAGTGTAAACCTGCTATCAGGTTTTTATATGTATTTGAAAGTGAAGAAAACTGATGTTTCACTTTACAGTGATTTTTGTTTTACAGCAGTAGCCTAGAACCTAACCTGCTGTATAAGCAGAGCCTGCCTATATATCAAAATATTTCAAAGTTTACATTAATAACTGAACTTTCTTGAAACTATTCTTTTTTAGTTTGAAACAAGCATATTATATACATCTGACATGTATACTCTACTGTACATAAGTGTTCCTTCAGCATCTCAGAGAGATGTGTTCAACAAGAAACTTTTGGATGAATTCATGGATACTTATCCCCATAGCATTAATCCAAAATTCTGTATTACTTATTAGCTGCAGGGTATATACAGCAAGAGGTGTACATCTCTCCATGTATATATTTATATATATATTGAGGTGTGTGCATCTATCCATTTTATATACACAGGTATGCATCTGTGTATGGGAGGGGTCATAACAATCTTGAGGAATGAGAGGCAATGTGTCAATTAAGGATAGGCCAAGCAGCTCTCTTGAAGTTTCTTCTTTCAATTGCCATCAGGTGTGACTTAGCTTATAAAGAGTAATTAATATCTAATACAGTACAATTATTATGTAGTAGAAGAGTCAAGATGTAACTAAGCCTGTGATGGTTAGTGTTATGGTGTCATCCTAGTATATTATTGCAATGCTCACTAATGAATACTAGCAGCTGAGTGGCCAGTGTACATTTTACCACAAACTTCCTCTCATGAAAGTAAATATGTGGCTAAGATCTCCCATAATAATTTGTATAAGAAATACCTTAACTATTTTTGCCTGGGTTTGGATACCTTGCTTGTATCTTAAGAAATAAGCAAATGGCTGAGTTTGGCCGAGTAGCTAACCATTAACCTCTCAGGGGATGGGCTCTTGATCTATAGAATTGGATCTATCCTCTTTTCCTTAAATCAAACTTAGAGTGCCTCCCATTCCTCAAATGCTGTATGACTCCTACTGGTTTGGTGCTTTCCCTTAATATAATAAGCATGGCAGTTCAGTTTGCATGCAATGTCAGTCACATGACATGTAAAGTGTGGGCAGAGTCACAACTGGAATATTATATTGTATTTTAGAATGTGAACACATTACAAATACTAATTAATGTATCAAGGCTTCAGAACTCTTACTTCAGCATTAAATTTGTAAATATTATTAACAGGAGTTTACCAAAATATCAGTGGGTATCAGGTAATTTTAATGGTAACAGTATCGGCTAAATTTTGACAATATCAGTATCAGCCTAAAATAAAAGTTAATGGTATTGGCAAAAGTTTTCATATCATACCATCACCATTATTATTAAATTGCACATAATTAAATCACCATCATCTTTCAATAAACCGGCAGTATCCCACTGGGGCAGGGTGGCCCAAAATGTAAAACAAAAGCTTCCCCTTTTAAATTTAGCGATACATACAGGAGAAGGGGTTGCTAACCCCTTGCTCCTGGCATTTTAGTCGCCTCTTATGACACGTATGACTAACGGAGGAAGAATTTTGTTCCACTTTCCCATGGAGATATTTTTATTATTAATAATTTATATTAGTAGAGATGTACAGTATTATGCTTCAAAAGTAGTTTTGTTGGGACTCAGGAGAGTTAACACAACATAGTTATACACAAATGATGTCAACCCTGTGACATCATGAGCAATATACAGTGATACCTCTCGTATCTGAACTATATGGGCTGAGACTGTTCAGAAACACGGAGTTTCCAGATACGTGAGAGGGGAAAAATATGCATCCACATCATCATATCGAAATCCGTACCCCATCATATCGCCATTGGTGACGGCATTGAAGGTTTAAAAAATGAGTTCAACGTTGTCTGGCAGTGGGACCAGACACTCTGGGCTCGATAACAGCCTCCCAGATTTCACGGACCACAGGACCATAAATTTTCAAATGGGCTGTGGGCAGTGGATGCTCCAAATTCTCCAAAGGTGTTTCGACACCTGCAATTGCTGCTGAAGTTTTTGGCCATGGAGGCATTAGGTTGTTGTTGTCATCACTTTTGGATTGTTCTGGGTGCAACACTGATTCTGCAATGTCTGCATCCATCAGAGACTGCACACCAGGGTCATCTTCGTCACACTTTAGCCAGTCCTGCATGTCGTCATCTGTATTTTTTCCCCAGCCTTGGACCAACCTGCATCCATGTATAACAATATTTCCGTCTTATTTTTCTAGAGTAAGCACATTCCTGACCCTCTTTGGTGTCATACACAAGATAGCTAGGACAAAACACAGCTGTAATAATGCTAAAAGGAGGATGAAGAGAGTGGCTTCTAGTGGCCAACCGGTATGCTAAACTGCGTGCCAAGTTTGACTCAGCCTTCTGCCATATCCAAATGGCTGTTCAAATGTTTTGGTAATAATTTTAGAATTTTGCCCTTTCCCAGGGCCTGTTCAGATATTGGCAAGGTTAGGATAATGGTAGGCCAAATGCGCGAGGTATCACTGTATATACATAGAAAGCCTACTTGAATTCCTATTTCAGGGATTAGAGTATCCTCAACTGGTGATGTACATACAACATGCAGCCTCAAACATAGTAATGTAGCTGATATGTGTCAAACCTAATAACCCAGCCCATTTGGGTTAGTTGTAGTACAAATGTGTGTTCTGATTTTTTTTATTAACACATAGGTAGTTTCCCACCAAGGCATGGTGAATATACGCTTTCATTATTACTCACTCCATCACTTATCTCGCCAGAGGTGTGCCAACACTACAATTCAAAAACTGCAACATATCTGAGCTCCTTCAAAGGACAGGTACAGTGGACCCCCGGTTCGCGATGCCATCGGTATCCGATAAATCCGGCATGCGATGCATTATTTCGCAAAAATTTTGCCTCAGTTCCCGTTAAAAAACCCGGTATACGATTCATCCGAGACGTGTCCACGTGTGTGTCAGTGTTTACAAGCCAGCCAGTGTGCTCGCATCTAAGGATACATTCGGTACATTCCATATCATCACAGTGTTTTTGGTGCTTGTTTCTGCAAAATAAGTCACCATAGGCCCCAAGAAAGCTTCTAGTGCCAACCCTTCGAGAAAAAGGGTGCTAATGAATATTGAAATGAAGAAAGAGATAATTGCAAAGTACGAAAGTGGAGTGCGTGTGTCGGAGCTGGGCAGGTTGTATACAAAACCCCAATCAACCATCTCTACTATAGTGACCAGGAAAACGGCAATCAAGGAAGCTGTTGTTGCAAAAGGTGCAACTGTGATTACAAAACAGCGACCGCAAGTGTTAGAAGATGTTGAGAGACTGTTATTGGTGTGGATAAATGAAAAACAGATAGCAGGAGATAGCATCTCTCAAGCGATCATTTGTGAAAAGGCTAGGCAGTTGCATGACGATTTGGTAAAGAAATTGCTTGCAACTAGTGGTGATGTGAGTGAATTTAAGGCCAGCAAAGGTTGGTTTGAAAGATTTAAGAATCGTAGTGGCATACATAGTGTGATTAGGCATGGTGAGGCTGCCAGTGACTCTCAAGCTGGTCCTAGTGGCATTAAAAGAAGAAAGGAAGTAACCCCAGAAAAGGACTTGCTACCTCAAGTCCTATTGGAAGGGGATTCCCCTTCTAAACATTAACAACTTCGACACTCTCCCCTCCTCCCATCCCATCAATCATCACCAGATCTTCATTAAAGGTAAGTGTTGTTAGTAGAATACTACAAATTGTGTATGTCTTCTTCAGTTTGTGTGCATTAAACTTAATATTTCATGTGGTAAAATTTTTTTTTTCATACTTTTGGGTGTCTTGCACGGATTAATTTGATTTCCATTATTTCTTATGGGGAAAATGGATTCGCTTTCCGATATTTTTGGTTTAGGATGAGCTCTCAGGAATGGATTAATATTGCAAACCAGGGGTCCACTGTACTGTACTTCCCACCTCCAGGACTCAAGTCTGGCTAACCGGTTTCCCCAAGTCCCTCTTATCCACATGTTGAGTCATAAAACGACTTGCCTCCACTCACTCTTAACATGCTCACGCAAATTCACTGATGCAGAACTTGCAGATACTGGGATTCTGTATTACACTACAGCACAATAATTAAACAATGATAATGTATGCTCCTATTTCCAGATCCATGAGTAATAAAAAATCCCCAAATTTATAATAAATTTTAAAAATTATGTCCAAATGAAAAATTATAAAAATATCAATTTAATGTGCACTTATGACCCATATTAATTAGTTTATTTAAATAAAAATATAAACATGAGCATTCTGATTTTTTTATTTTGTGGTTTGCTATGCAGTATATAAAAATTCGAAGTAAAAAGTACTACACATACAATAAAAATAGAAAGAACTCACAGCTGAGAAGCAGTTTCAGCAATATGGTCAAAATCTAACAATGTGGGTATGTCAACAGTGGGCAACTCGTTGGGTTCAGTCGAGGTGGTGCGAGTGAAGAACGCATTAAACGTTTCATCATCAGCCCGAGGAACAGACACACTCATGCCCTCAGGTATTTCAGCTGCAAAATAATGGATATAAAATATATAGTACAGCAAATACTTTTTTAGAACTTATATCAATATACATTTTTAAATTTAACCTTTTTAGGATGAGGGGCTCTTATTGTGGTGAACTGTACCCATTCTTCCCTTTCCTGGATCAAAAACAAGTGCCTCTTATTCCCCCAGGCACTGTATAACCCCTACAGGTTTAGTGCACCTCTATAAATGTAATGTACGCCAAGTTTTAAATAAAACAATGCAAAAAGAGGCTTCTCATTATTATTATTACATTCATGAAGGGAGTACTAAACCTGTAAGGATCATATGGCACCAGGGTAAGGGGACATTCAGAATGGAGACAAGGAGAGAAAGGTCACCAAGGAGAGCACTGCAATGATCAATGCGTATGCTGCTTATGGATAGGGAAATGTTGAAAAAAATTGTTCACAATTAAATTTTTGTTTTATATAGTGTTTTATATAGTGGGGGGTTGAAGAGGGTTGGAATAGTTTTAAAAATGCAGTATTAGAATGTGGGGCAGAAGTTTGTGGTTATAGGAGGGTGGGGGCAGGAGGAAAGAGGAGTGATTGGTGGAATGATGAAGTAAAGGGTGTGATAAAAGAGAAAAAGGTAGCTTATGAGAGGTTTTTACAAAGCAGAAGTGTTATAAGAAGAGCAGAGTATATGGAGAGTAAAAGAAAGGTGAAGAGAGTGGTGAGAGAGTGCAAAAGGAGAGCAGATGATAGAGTGGGAGAGGCACTGTCAAGAAATTTTAATGAAAATGAGAAAAAATTTTGGAGTGAGTTAAACAAGTTAAGAAAGCCTAGGGAAAGTATGGATTTGTCAGTTAAAAACAGAGTCGAGGAGTTAGTAGATGGGGAGAGGGAGGTATTAGGTAGATGGCGAGAATATTTTGAGGAACTTTTAAATGTTGATTGAGGAAGAAAGGGAGGGGATAATTTGCACTGGCCAGGGAGGTATACCATCTTTTAGGAGTGAAGAAGAGCAGAATGTAAGTGTGGTGGAGGTACGTGAGGCATTACGTAGAATGAAAGGGGGTAAAGCAGCTGGAACTGATGGGATCATGACAGAAATGTTAAAAGCAGGGGGGGGGGGGATATAATGTTGGAGTGGTTGGTACTTTTGTTTAATAAATGTATGAAAGAGGGGAAGGTACCTAGGGATTGGCGGAGAGCATGTATAATCCCTTTATATAAAGGGAAAGGGGACAAAAGAGATTGTAAAAATTATAGAGGAATAAGTTTACTGAGTATACCAGGAAAAGTATACGGTAGGGTTATAATTGAAAGAATTAGAGCTAAGACAGAATGTAGGATTGCGGATGAGCAGGGAGGCTTCAGAGTGGGTAGGGGATGTGTAGATCAAGTGTTTACATTGAAGCATATATGTGAACAGTATTTAGATAAAGGTAGGGAAGTTTTTATTGCATTTATAGATTTAGAAAAGGCATGTGATAGAGTGGATAGAGGAGCAATGTGGCAGATGTTGCAAGTATATGGAATAGGTGGTAAGTTACTAAATGCTGTTAAGAGTTTTTATGAGGATAGCGAGGCTCAGGTTAGGGTGTGTAGAAAAGAGAGAGAATACTTCCCGGTAAAAGTAGGTCTTAGACAGGGATGTGTAATGTCACCATGGTTGTTAAATATATTTATAGATAGGGTTGTAAAAGAAGTAAATGCTAGGGTGTTCGGGAGAGGGGTGGGATTAAATTATGGGGAATCAAATTCAAAATGGGAATTGACACAGTTACTTTTTGCTGATGATACTGTGCTTATAGGGAGATTCTAAAGAAAAATTGCGAAGGTTAGTGGATGAGTTTGGGAATGTGTGTAAAGGTAGAAAGTTGAAAGTGAACATAGAAAAGAGTAAGGTGATGAGGGTATCAAATGATTTAGATAAAGAAAAATTGGATATCAAATTGGGGAGGAGGAGCATGGAAGAAGTGAATGTTTTCAGATACTTGGGAGTTGATGTGTTGGCGGATGGATTTATGAAGGATGAGGTTAATCATAGAATTGATGAGGGAAAAAAGGTGAGTGGTGCGTTGAGGTATATGTGGAGTCAAAAAATGCTATCTATGGAGGCAAAGAAGGGAATGTATGGAAGTATAGTGGTACCAACACTTATATGGATGTGAAGCTTGGGTGGTAAATGCAGCAGCAAGGAGATGGTTGGAGGCAGTGGAGATGTCCTGTCTAAGGGCAATGTGTGGTGTAAATATTATGCAGAAAATTCGGAGTGTGGAAATTAGGAGAAGGTGTGGAGTTAATAAAAGCATTAGTCAGAGGGCAGAAGAGGGGTTGTTGAGGTGGTTTGGTCATTTAGAGAGAATGGATCAAAGTAGAATAACATGGAAAGCATATAAATCTATAGGGGAAGGAAGGAGGGGTAGGGGTCGTCCTCGAAAGGGTTGGAGATAGGGGGTAAAGGAGGTTCTGTGGGCGAGGGGCTTGGACTTCCAGCAAGCGTGCGTGAGCATGTTAGATAGGAGTGAATGGAGACGAATGATACTTGGGACCTGACGATCTGTTGGAGTGTGAGCAGGGTAATATTAAGTGAAGGGATTCAGGGAAACCGGTTATTTTCATGTAGTCGGACTTGAATCCTGGAAATGGGAAGTACAATGCCTGCACTTTAAAGGAGGGGTTTGGGATATTGGCAGTTTGGAGGGATATGTTGTGTATCTTTATACGTCTATGCTTCTAAACTGTTGTGTTCTGAGCACCTCTGCAAAAGCAGTGATGGTGTGTGAGTGTGGTGAAAGTGTTGAATGATGAAAGTATTTTCTTTTTGGGGATTTTCTTTCTTTTTTGGGTCACCCTCCCTCGGTGGGAGACGGCCGACTTGTTGAGAATAAATAAATAAATAAATAAATAAATAAATAAATAAATAAATAAATAAATAAATAAATAAATAAATAAATAAATAAATAAATAAATAAATAAATAAATAAATATATATATATATACATTATGTATATATATATATATATATATATAAATATATATATATATATATAAATATATATATATATATACATACATACATACATATATATACATACATACATATATATACATTTTTTTTTTTTTTTTTTTTTTTTGAACAAGTCGGCCGTCTCCCACCGAGGCAGGGTGACCCAAAAAAGAAAGAAAATCCCCAAAAAGAAAATACTTTCATCATCATTCAACACTTTCACCACACTCGCACATTATCACTGTTTTTGCAGAGGTGCTCAGAATACAACAGTCTAGAAGCATACACATATAAAGACACACAACATATCCCTCCAAACTGCCAATATCCCAAACCCCTCCTTTAAAGTGCAGGCATTGTACTTCCCATTTCCAGGACTCAAGTCCGACTATATGAAAATAACCGGTTTCCCTGAATCCCTTCACTAAATATTACCCTGCTCACACTCCAACAGATCGTCAGGTCCCAAGTACCATTCGTCTCCATTCACTCCTATCTAACACGCTCACGCACGCTTGCTGGAAATCCAAGCCCCTTACCCACAAAACCTCCTTTACCCCCTCTCTCCAACCCTTTCGAGGACGACCCCTACCCCGCCTTCCTTCCCCTATAGATTTATATGCTTTCCATGTCATTCTACTGTGATCCATTCTCTCTAAATGACCAAACCACCTCAACAACCCCTCTTCTGCCCTCTGACTAATACTTTTATTAACTCCACACCTTCTCCTAATTTCCACACTCCGAATTTTTTGCATAATATTTACACCACACATTGCCCTTAGACAGGACATCTCCGCTGCCTCCAACCGTCTCCTTGCTGCTGCATTTACCACCCAAGCTTCACACCCATATAAGAGTGTTGGTACTACTATACTTTCATACATTCCCTTCTTTGCCTCCATAGATAACGTTTTTTGACTCCACATATACCTCAACGCACCACTCACCTTTTTTCCCTCATCAATTCTATGATTAACCTCATCCTTCATAAATCCATCCGCCGACACGTCAACTCCCAAGTATCTGAAAACATTCACTTCTTCCATACTCCTCCTCCCCAATTTGATATCCAATTTTTCTTTATCTAAATCATTTGACACCCTCATCACCTTACTCTTTTCTATGTTCACTTTCAACTTTCTACCTTTACACACATTCCCAAACTCATCCACTAACCTTTGCAATTTTTCTTTAGAATCTCCCATAAGCACAGTATCATCAGCAAAAAGTAACTGTGTCAATTCCCATTTTGAATTTGATTCCCCATAATTTAATCCCACCCCTCTCCCAAACACCCTAGCATTTACTTCCTTTACAACCCCATCTATAAATATATTAAACAACCATGGTGACATTACACATCCCTGTCTAAGACCTACTTTTACCGGGAAGTAGTCTCCCTCTCTTCTACACACCCTAACCTGAGCCTCACTATCCTCATAAAAACTCTTTACAGCATTTAATAACTTACCACCTATTCCATATACTTGCAACATCTGCCACATTGCTCCTCTATCCACTCTATCATATGCCTTTTCTAAATCCATAAATGCAATAAAAACCTCCCTATCTTTATCTAAATACTGTTCACATATATGCTTCAATGTAAACACCTGATCTACACATCCCCTACCCACTCTAAAACCTCCTTGCTCATCCGCAATCCTACATTCTGTCTTACCTCTAATTCTTTCAATTATAACCCTACCGTACACTTTTCCTGGTATACTCAGTAAGCTTATTCCTCTATAATTTTTACAGTCTCTTTTGTCCCCTTTCCCTTTATATAAAGGGACTATACATGCTCTCTGCCAATCCCTAGGTACCTTCCCCTCTTTCATACATTTATTAAACAAAAGTACCAACCACTCCAACACTATATCCCCCCCTGCTTTTAACATTTCTGTCATGATCCCATCAGTTCCAGCTGCTTTACCCCCTTTCATTTTACGTAATGCCTCACGTACCTCCCCCACACTTACATTCTGCTCTTCTTCACTCCTAAAAGATGGTATACCTCCCTGACCAGTGCATGAAATTACTGCCTCTGTTTCTTCCTTAACATTTAAAAGTTCCTCAAAATATTCTCGCCATCTACCCAATACCTCCATCTCCCCATCTACTAACTCCCCTACTCTGTTTTTAACTGACAAATCCATATTTTCCCTAGGCTTTCTTAACTTGTTTAACTCGCTCCAAAATTTTTTCTTATTTTCATTAAAATTTCTTGACAGTGCCTCTCCCACTCTATCATCTGCTCTCCTTTTGCACTCTCTCACCACTCTCTTTACCTTTCTTTTACTCTCCATATACTCTGCTCTTCTTATAACACTTCTGCTTTGTAAAAACCTCTCATAAGCTACCTTTTTCTCTTTTATCACACCCTTTACTTCATCATTCCACCAATCACTCCTCTTTCCTCCTGCCCCCACCCTCCTATAACCACAAACTTCTGCCCCACATTCTAATACTGCATTTTTAAAACTATTCCAACCCTCTTCAACCCCCCCACTACTCATCTTTGCACTAGCCCACCTTTCTGCCAATAGTCGCTTATATCTCACCCGAACTTCCTCCTCCCTTAGTTTATACACTTTCACCTCCCTCTTACTTGTTGTTGCCACCTTCCTCTTTTCCCATCTACCTCTTACTCTAACTGTAGCTACAACTAAATAATGATCCGATATATCAGTTGCCCCTCTATAAACATGTACATCCTGGAGCCTACCCATCAACCTTTTATCCACCAATACATAATCTAATAAACTACTTTCATTACGTGCTACATCATACCTTGTATATTTATTTATCCTCTTTTTCATAAAATATGTATTACTTATTACCAAATTTCTTTCTACACATAGCTCAATTAAAGGCTCCCCATTTACATTTACCCCTGGCACCCCAAATTTACCTACTACTCCCTCCATAACATTTTTACCCACTTTAGCATTAAAATCCCCAACCACCATTACTCTCACACTTGATTCAAAACTCCCCACGCATTCACTCAACATTTCCCAAAATCTCTCTCTCTCCTCTACACTTCTCTCTTCTCCAGGTGCATACACGCTTATTATAACCCACTTTTCACATCCAATCTTTATTTTGCTCCACATAATCCTTGAATTAATACATTTATAGTCCCTCTTTTCCTGCCATAGCTTATCCTTCAACATTATTGCTACTCCTTCTTTAGCTCTAACTCTATTTGAAACCCCTGACCTAATCCCATTTATTCCTCTCCACTGAAACTCTCCCACCCCCTTCAGCTTTGTTTCACTTAAAGCCAGGACATCCAGCTTTTTCTCATTCATAACATCCACAATCATCTCTTTCTTATCATCTGCACAACATCCACGCACATTCAGACTTCCCACTTTGACAATTTTCTTCTTCTTATTCTTTTTAGTAATCTTTACAGGAAAAGGGGTTACTAGCCCATTGTTCCCGGCATTTTAGTTGACTTTTACAACACGCATGGCTTACGGAGGAAAGATTCTTATTCCACTTCCCCATGGATATAAAAGGAAAATTAATAAGACCAAGAACTATTAAGATAAAATCAAAGAAAACTCAGATGAGTGTGTATAAATAAATGTGTACATGTATGTGTAGTGTGACCTAAGTGTAAGTAGAAGTAGCAAGACATGCCTGTAATCTTGCATATTTATGAGACAGACAAAAGACATCAGCAATCCTACCATCATGTAAAACAATCACAGGCTTCGTTTTACACTCACTTGGTAGGACGGTAGTACCTCCCTGGGTGGTTGCTGTCTACCAACCTACTACCTGCCTCGGTGGGAGACGGCCGACTTGTTGAAAAAAAAAAAAAAAAAAAAATATATATATATATATATATATATATATATATATATATATATATTATATATATATATATATATTTATTTATTTATTGTGGTAGGGGACCTGAATGCTAAAGTAGGAGAAACTTTTAGAGAGGGTGTGGCAGATAAGTTTGGGGTGCCAGGTGTAAATGATAATGGGAGCCCTTTGACTGAACTTTGTATAGAAAGGGGTTTAGTTATAGGTAATACATATTTTAAGAAAAAGAGGATAAATAAGTATACAAGATATAATGTAGGGCGAAATGACAGTAGTTTGTTGGATTATGTATTGGTAGATAAAAGATTGTTGAGTAGACTTCAGGATGTACATGTTTATAGAGGGGCCACAGATATATCAGATCACTTTCTAGTTGTAGCTACACTGAGAGTAAAAGGTACATGGGATACAAGGAGTATAGAAACATCAGGGAAGAGAGAGGTGAAGGTTTATAAACTAAAAGAGGAGGCAGTTAGGGTAAGATATAAACAGCTATTGGAGGATAGATGGGCTAATGAGAGCATAGGTAATGGGGTCGAAGAGGTATGGGGTAGGTTTAAAAATGTAGTGTTAGAGTGTTCAGCAGAAATTTGTGGTTACAGGAAAGTGGGTGCAGGAGGGAAGATGAGCGATTGGTGGAATTTTGATGTAAAGAGAGTAGTAAGGGAGAAAAAGTTAGCATATGAGAAGTTTTTACAAAGTAGAAGTGACGCAAGGAGGGAAGAGTATATGGAGAAAAAGAGAGAGGTTAAGAGAGTGGGTGAGATGTTATCAACAAATTTTGTTGAAAATAAGAAAAAGTTTTGGAGTGAGATTAACAAGTTAAGGAAGCCTAGAGAACAAATGGATTTGTCAGTTAAAAATAGGAGAGGAGAGTTATTAAATGGAGAGTTAGAGGTATTGGGAAGATGGAGGGAATATTTTGAGGAATTGTTAAATGTTGATGAAGATAGGGAAGCTGTGATTTCATGTATAGGGCAAGGAGGAATAACATCTTGTAGGAGTGAGGAAGAGCCAGTTGTGAGTGTGGGGGAAGTTCATGAGGCAGTAGGTAAAATGTAAGGGGGTAAGGCAGCCGGGATTGATGGGATAAAGATAGAAATGTTAAAAGCAGGTGGGGATATAGTTTTGGAGTGGTTGGTGCAGTTATTTAATAAATGTATTGAAGAGGGTAAGGTACCTAGGGATTGGCAGAGAGCATGCATAGTTCCTTTGTATAAAGGCAAAGGGGACAAAAGAGAGTGCAAAAATTATAGGGTATACCTGGTAAAGTGTATGGTAGAGTTATTGTTGAAAGAATTAAGAGTAAGACGGAGAATAGGATAGCAGATGAACAAGGAGGCTTTAGGAAAGGTAGGGGGTGTGTGGACCAGGTGTTTACAATGAAACATGTAAGTGAACAGTATTTAGATAAGGCTAAAGAGGTCTTTGTGGCATTTATGGATTTGGAAAAGGCGTATGACAGGGTGGATAGGGGGGCAATGTGACAGATGTTGCAGGTGTATGGTGTAGGAGGTAGGTTACTGAAAGCAGTGAAGAGTTTTTACGAGGATAGCGAGGCTCAAGTTAGAGTATGTAGGAAAGAGGGAAATTATTTCCCAGTAAAAGTAGGCCTTAGACAAGGATGCGTGATGTCACCGTGGTTGTTTAATATATTTATAGATGGGGTTGTAAGAGAAGTAAATGCGAGGGTCTTGGCAAGAGGCATGGAGTTAAAAGATAAAGAATCACACAAAGTGGGAGTTGTCACAGTTGCACTTTGCTGATGACACCGTGCTCTTGGGAGATTCTGAAGAGAAGTTGCAGAGATTGGTGGATGAATTTGGTAGGGTGTGCAAAAGAAGAAAATTGAAAGTGAATACAGGAAAGAGTAAGGTTATGAGGATAACAAAAAGATTAGGTGATGAAAGATTGGATATCAGATTGGAGGGAGAGAGTATGGAGAAGGTGAATGTATTCAGATATTTGGGAGTGGACGTGTCAGCGGATGGGTCTATGAAAGATGAGGTGAATCATAGAACTGATGAGGGGAAAAGGGCGAATGGTGCACTTAGGAGTCTGTGGAGACAAAGAACTTTGTCCTTGGAGGCAAAGGGGGGAATGTATGAGAGTATAGTTTTACCAACACTCTTATATGGGTGTGAAGCATGGGTGCATGGGTGATGAATGTTGCAGCGAGGAGAAGGCTGGAGGCAGTGGAGATGTCATGTCTGAGGGCAATGTGTGGTGTGAATATAATGCAGAGAATTCGTAGTTTGGAAGTTAGCAGGAGGTGCGGGATTACCAAAACTGTTGTCCAGAGGGCTGAGGAAGGGTTGTTGAGGTGGTTCGGACATGTAGAGAGAATGGAGCGAAACAGAGTGACTTCAAGAGTGTATCAGTCTGTAGTGGAAGGAAGGCGGGGTAGGGGTCGGCCTAGGAAAGGTTGGAGGGAGGGGGTAAAGGAGGTTTTGTGTGCAAGGGGCTTGGACTTCCAGCAGGCATGCGTGAGCATGTTTGATAGGAGTGAATGGAGACAAATGGTTTTTAATACTTGATGTGCTCTTGAAGTGTGAGCAAAGTAACATTTATGAAGGGGTTCAGGGAAACCGGCAGGCCGGACTTGAGTCCTGGAGATGGGAAGTACAGTGCCTGCACTCTGAAGGAGGGGTGTTAATGTTGCAGTTTAAAAGCTGTAATGTAAAGCACCCTTCTGGCAAGACAGTGATAGAGTGAATGATGGTGAAAGTTTTTCTTTTTCGGGCCACCCTGCCTTGGTGGGAATCGGCCAGTGTGATAATAAATGAAAAAAAGAAATATGATAACCACATACTGTATAAGGCTATGCAAGGATCTGAATAAGTACATAAGGAATATTTTTTTTCTTAAATGGCTCTCTCCTTCCAGGCAGGTTGACCCAAAAAAGGAAATACAAATAAGGAAGATATTATATCAAAATCAACATGAAAACCATTACAAAAAAATTATTTGATTAATTAATTAAATGCAAAAGATAGGTCATCACAAGAACATATCCTTTCCTAAACCATACCCCCGGCCGGGATTGAACCCGCGGTCATAGAGTCTCAAAACTCCGCGGGTTCAATCCCGGCCGGGGGTATGGTTTATTTGCAATCGTGTCATTACGATTTCTTGAGTCATATCCTTTCCTCTAGCAACAAATACTTACAGTAATTACAATCAGGTAATTGCACTATAATATAATGTACATGTATTCTCTCTCAGTAACCCAATTCATCTAATTTATGGGACAAACTAATGCTTCACTGAGAAAATGCTCACCCTTTTTCTCTCCGTCATTTGGTGTAGAAATACTCCGTCTAAAGTCCTTGCGTGAATTAAGTGGGCTAGATTTATTTAAAAGTAATGGAAGATTTCCTCCAGTCTTGCTCTTGAAAACACTTTGGCATGGTGACCGCTTCTTACGCTCCACAAGTGGACTTCCTGTCGGAGTGGATGGTGGCTCTGGTGTCACAGTGATAACTGGATTAATCCCACTGACAACAGATGGCACTGATGATGTAGATGAAGCCATCTTATGTGCCACAGTAAACTTTGTAGCATCAGACTGTGTGATTCGACCTTTCCATTGTTGTGATGAGGTTTCCAGAGCCGACACCCTATCCATGAGACTAACAGGGCGTTCCCGCACACTTCCAGTAGGCTGAAGAAATATACTATTTTAAAAGATGAAACAGTAAGAAATCACTGCTTGCATGCACATGTATACATGCATGCAGTACATCCCTATCCCTAACATTTACCTTTGAAATCAGAGAAAAAGAAAATGGTGACTACTGGGATTATTAACTCAATGATCCTAAAAAGCTATAGTAATCAGTGTGGCTTATTTCCACTGGCTTTTTTTTAGTTCTCATTCACAGGAGAATTACCTATGTCTCATTGCTCTAACCCCCTTTACCCTGCCCTAAACATGCTACCTCTGAGCTATGCAGCACGTATTTTATGAACTATGGTAAAACCTTTCAATAATGGATTTTGCCAATTTTGGACAAAAAAAAAGACCAGATAAAATTGGAGGTACAGTGGAACCTCAAAAATCAAACGTATCACATATTAAATGTTTCGAAAATAGGACCATTTTTTTGGACAAACTGTGTCCCTATTATCGAACGCGCTCCTATTTTCGGACCACCGGGTACGGGACCTGTCTGCCGGCCCGCTCTGTCCGCGTCCCCGCGCAGGCGCCATGAGCAGTCTAGCTTTGTTTATGCTTGAATGAACACTAACCTGTGCTCTCATTCATGCATTTTACAATTATTTTGTTGTGTTTAGTGCTTGTGGGACTGTGAAATAAGCTGCCATGGGCCCAAAGAAACTTGCTAGTGGTACCCCTGTGGTAAAGAAAGTGAGAAATGCCATAGATGTGAAGAGGAAATAATACAGAAGTATGAGAGTGGTGCGAGACTTGCTGAGCTTGCCAGGATGTATGGGAAAAACAAGTCGATCATCGGTTCTATCCTGTCAAAGAAAGAACAAATCAAGGAAGCTGATGTTGCGAAAGGTGTTAATATAGGGAGTGGATGAGGTGCCTTTTTCAAAGATTAACCCTTTCAGGGTCCGTCCCGTAGATCTACGGCTTCACGTTGAGTGTCCAAACCGTAGATCTATGCCAAAATTCTAGCGCCGTCAAATTTAGCGCGAAAACGCTCATAGGCCTACATGTGAGAGAACGGGTCTGCGTGGTGGGTGTGCGCCATAAACAAAAAATCTAGGCGCCCGCATAGCATTGTGGGAACGCAGGCTCAGTTACCCTTGTTCACCATGCCTCGTCGCAAGTCAGCTCTCACTCCCCGGAAAATTGGGACTCTCCTCTTCCTATTTGATAGTTCTGACAGTGATGGAAGTGGAAATGAAGACGAATTCTACGGCTTTGATCAGTTAGTGACCGAAAAGAATGACCAGGATATCGATAATAGTGCAGAAAATCCTGACGATCCTCAACCTTCTACCTCTGGTGTGGGCACTCGTGACTCACGGTCGGTTGTTCCTCAACGCAAGAGAAAACTAATATTTTCGCGTGGCCAGGCCTCTGACTTCAGTAATGATGATGATAGTGACGTGGATTGTGATTTTATTGCGCTCGACGATCATTCAAGTAGTGATAGTGAGGAATCATATTCACCAGTGAAGCGTCGGTATGTTCGCCGCCGCATGCGCTCGGGTAGTGTACCCTATGCTGTGCCCAGGGGACGGAGTACATCCCGTGGCCCTACACCAGTTTTAGGTAGTGATAGTGAGGATGATGTGGCTACACTTGGCATGGATAGACCACAAGCATCAGTGGATGGTGTTAGTGGTGATGGTAGTGGCACCGCCATGCGTGACTCACCAGCCCACGCTGGGACCCACGCTGCTGACTCGTCAGTTCAAGGACAAAGCGGAGCGTCAGCCACCAGCCCACCACAACCACAACCACCCGCACAACCAGCCTATGATGTCCAGTATCCACCAGCAAACCGTATGTGGGATTGGCAGCAAAATCCCAATTTTGTTCCCAAGCCTCACCACTTTGATGACTCTCAAAGTGGAATTCTACCTACTTGTCCCCTTGGAACCATGGCCAATGAACTGGAATTCTTTGAATTATTCTTTGACCAGCCATTGATGGAAACTATTGTCAGGGAAAGTAATAAGTATTTTGAGTACACCATGGCAAATACGATCTTATCACCACAGTTAAGACTACACAGGTGGAAAGAGACGACTGTTGCAGAAATGTATTTGCTTTTTGCAACAATAATGCTTATGCCTCATGTGTATAAGCAAATATAAAAGCATACTGGTCCACAGATCGGCTAATTTCTACCCCGGTCTTCAGTGAAATCATACCAGTGAACAGGTTTATCTTATTCTTACGTATGTTGCACTTCTCTGACAAAACCAGGCCTGACAGAAGTGACAGGTTATACAAGATTAGAAATGTTTTCATGTATCTCAAACAAAAGTTCAGCGTATACTTTTATCCATTCAAGAATCTTGTAATTGACGAGTCTTTGATTTTGTTCAAAGGTAGACTGTCATTCAAGCAGTATATACCGAGCAAGAGGAAACGCTTTGGTATAAAACTGTTTGTACTCTGTGATTGTGACAGTGGCCTGGTTTTGGATATTGTTGTATACACGGGTAGTAAAACATTGAAAGATACCAAGATGTTACTGGGTATCTCAGGTGACGTAGTGAGAAACATGATGGCACCTTATCTTGGTAAGGGGCATACATTATATACCGATAACTGGTACACAAGCCCATTACTCAGTGATTTCATGCGAGTGAACAAGACAGATGTGTGTGGCACAGTGCGTTCTAATCGTAAACATATGCCCAGGCTCAACACAGGTGCTCGTGGTGATGACGTGCAGGTGTTTACTGCCAATGACACCATGGCATTACGGTGGCATGACAAACGAGATGTCACATTGTTGACAACCATTCACCGTAATGAAATGCAAGACAGTGGCAAAGTTGATCGAGTGACTAATGAACGTATTCGAAAACCAGTGACAGTGATTGATTATACACAAAACATGCGCTTGGTTGACAAATGTGACATGCAGATTGGTTTTGTTGACTGTGTTCGTAAGAGTTACAAGTGGTACATGAAACTTTTCTTCCATCTCATGGACATTTCAATGCTCAATGCATATAATATGTACCAAATAAAGACTGGCAACAGACCACCGTATGGTGAATTTTGTTTGTTGTCAGACAACTCATAATGAAGTACCAGGTAACAACACCTGCTATACAACAAGGCCCTCGAATTCCTCAGGATATACCCAAGCGTTTGAGGAGGGAAGGTGATCATTTCATAATACAACTTCCTTCAACTCAGAAGAAATTTGCTCAGAAGAGATGCATCGTCTGTGCACAAACAAAACGACGGCAACAAAGACGCAAAGACACTCGGTTTATGTGTGAGGAATGTAAGGTGCCTCTGTGCATGGTGCCTTGTTTCAAGGAGTTCCACAAGCTCCAGCAGTTCTAAAACCATGTCCAGTGATTGTAAATATGTAAATATATGATAGAACATTAGTATTATACAAGATTTGTGCATGTTTATTGTAATAAACAACAGTGGTAAACAATAATATGATAATAACTTTAGTGCGGTTATTGTGTTCAATACAGTGAGTTTATATATATACTTTATATACAGTATTGGTCTCTCAGGCCCCAAATGTTAGTAGGAATAGAAAAAAATTTGAAAAGAAAAGAAAAAATGTAAAAACCGCAAAATAATGTAATGCGCGTATGTGGAATTCGTCGATGTTGCCGCCACCACATCATTTTTGACAAACTTCTTGGCACTGTATCTCGGTAAGTACTGATCAGAATTTTTTTTTTGTCTTATTACCTTCACAAAAATATGCTCTTTAATTCTGTAAGAAAATTTTTTTTTTTTTTTTTTTCAAAATTTCTTGGACACTGGAGCACCACTTCAGATTTTGGCCTTGGACCCTGAAGGGGTTAAGGAGATTTGTGCCAAGTGGAATGATGACCAAATGTTTGTGCAGAAGTACCACCCTGAGCAAGCTGAAACAAGCCATCTTTGCAACAAGTTCAGTGACAGAACCATGTCCCATTTTAGGGAAATGTTAGAGGTGCCAGAAACAGATGACTGTGGACAGTTATTTTGTGAGACAGGGGTCCAGTGACTCTCAAGCTGGTCCTAGTGGCATTAAAAGACAGAAGGGAAGTAACCCCAGAGAGGGCTTTACCCGAAGTCCTCCTGTAGGGGGATTCTCCTTTCAAACACTAACCCCAACTCCCTCTCTCCTCCTCCCTATCTTCCAGATGCCATCACCAATCTTCAATAAAGGTAAGTAAAAATGTTATTTTATATGTATTACTATACATAATTAAAAACTATAGTATTTGTTGTATGTAAAACTGTAATTAATCTCTAAAAAATGTTTTTTTTGTGTGAATATTTTTGGGTTTCTGGAACGGATTAATTGTATTTCCATTATTTCTTACAGAAATATTGCTTCGAATTTCAGACTTTTTGAATTTAGAACTAGCTCCTGGAACGGATTAAGTTCGATTTTTGAGGTTCCACTGTATCAGACAAAATGGAAAAAAAAAAAAAGGTCTGTAATTCTGGATTTTGTCCACAGCAATAGTGTCTGGTTGTCTTCTAAAGCACTGGCCCAAATCCAGTTCCTCTGACTCAAATTCTAAGTGACTACATCAACCATGGCAGTTTATACTTCTCTATCCCATGAGAAGGTAAGTAAAATTACTGCAAATTATGCACAATTCAGTACTGCTGTACTGTAGTATTACATGTTACAACACCTGTATCCTCTATAATCATTAAAATTTTATTTCATAATTCAGAAATTTTGGACCATCGGTAATATTGTACATCCCCCTCCCCCCATTAGTCCATTAAGTATAGAGGGTTCACTGTACTTAAGATTGCTGAATTCACGAATAAGCAAAAAATAAGTAATACGTTATACTCTACTCACTTTAAGTCGAAGTGTAACATTGGAATTGACATCTTTTCCATCTTTCTTGACACGATTTTTCCAGCCATCCTCTCCACTCTTTTGTAGTGCTGCTAACCTGAAAAAAAAAAGTTAAATGACTTGACAAAAATATTATTACAATACATAACTACAGAAGAAAATGAAAAAGTACATGATCTTTGAGATCACTTAAAAAAAAAAGGGAGGGGGTCATGCTATATTACATTCAAAGTGCTAGACCCACATGGATCATTCAGAAAAGTAGAGATAGATGCTCAATCCTCTGTCAGCTAATCATAAGAGACGAGCAATAAATAACTAAGATTCAAAGGTCTAGCAAGAGCTTATTAAATGAAGTTGATCTCAAACTGTTGAAATAGACCATTATATATACACTTACATACTACCTGTGTAATATATATGCGAGGTACATAAACAGATTTATTCAACAAGAGGATACATAAATATAAAAGACTACATGATTTACGTCTGTACATACATATATGGTAAAGGCCACAGTTATGCAAAGTAGTTTGTGCAGACTTAAGATTAAACAAACCTAAAAAATAGTCAAAATGTATATATATTTTTTTTTTCAACATGTCAGCCATCTCCCACTAATGCAGGGTGACCCAAAAAAGAAAAACACTTAAACCATTATTCACACATAATCACTGTCTTTGCAGAGGTGCCCAGATACAATAGTTCAGATGTCACTCCAAACAGCCAATATCCCAAACCCCTCCTCTTAAAGTGCAGGCACCGTACTTCCCACCTCCAGGACTCAAGTCTAGTTAACTGGTTTCCCTGAAACCTTTCACACAATACATGTACATGTATTACATAAATAGTGCATAATGTAAAATAATAAAAATGCTTGAAAATATGACAAAATACAATACATGTACAGTGGACCCCCGCATACCGTTGGCCTCGCATAACGTTTAAATTCGCATACCGATACATTTTATTGCTAAGATTTTGCCTCACATACCGCTAAAAAACCCGCTCAACGCTATTCGTCCGAGACGCGTCTAATGTGTGGCCTGAGTCAGCCTCACATGTTCCGCCGGTGGCATTGTTTACAAGCCAGCCTCCGCGGTAACATCCAAGCATACAATCGGAACATTTCGTATTATTACAGCGTTTTTGGTGATTTTATCTGCAAAATAAGTGACCATGGGCCCCAAGAAAGCTTCTAGTGCCAACCCTGTGGTAAAAAGGGTGAGAAATATTATCGAAATACTGTGGTACCATGGTCAACTGCTGATGCTGCTGCTGCTGTAGCACTGTCAGCTGCTGCTGCTGCTGTACCACCGTCAGCTGCTGCTGTAGTACCGTCTGCTGCTGCTGTAGCACTGTCAGCTGCTGCTGCTGTAGCACTGTCAGCTACTGCTGCTGTAGCACTGTCAGCTGCTGCTGCTGTAGCACTGTCAGCTGCTGCTGCACCACCGTCAGCCGCTGCTGCTGCTGTAGTACCGTCTGCTGTTGCTGTAGCACCGTCTGCTGCTGCTGTAGCACCGTCTGCTGCTGCTGTAGCACCGTCTGCTGCTGCTGTAGCACCGTCTGCTGCTGCTGTAGCACAGTCTGCTGCTGCTGTAGCACAGTCTGCTGCTGCTGTAGCACAGTCTGCTGCTGCTGTAGCACAGTCTGCTGCTGCTGTAGCACTGTCAGCTGCTGCTGCTGTAGCACTGTCAGCTGCTGCTGCTGCACTGTCAGCTGCTGCTGCTGCTGCTGCTGTAGCACTGTCTGCTGCTGCTGCTGTAGCACTGTCAGCTGCTGCTGCTGCTGCACTGTCAGCTGCTGCTGCTGCTGTAGTACCGTCTGCTGCTGCTGTAGCACTGTCTGCTGCTGCTGTAGCATTGTCAGCTGCTGCTGTAGCACTGTCAGCTGCTGCTGTAGCACTGTCAGCTGCTGCTGTAGCACTGTCAGCTGCTGCTGTAGCACTGTCAGCTGCTGCTGCTGCTGCACTGTCAGCTGCTGCTGCTGCTGCACTGTCAGCTGCTGCTGCTGCTGCACTGTCAGCTGCTGCTGTAGCACCGTCAGCTGCTGCTGCTGCTGTACCACCGTCAGCTGCTGCTCCTGCTGTAGTACCGTCTGCTGCTGCTGTAGCACTGTCAGCTGCTGCTGTAGCACTGTCAGCTGCTGCTGCTGCTGTAGCACTGTCAGCTGCTGCTGCAACTGCTGTAGCACCGTTGTTGGTATGGCTTATTGAGAATACCAAGAAACAATTAACCCCAGAGGGTTAGCCACCCAGGATAACCCAAAAAAATCAGTGTCATCGAAGACTGTCTAACTTATTTCCATTGGGGTCCTTAATCTTGTCTCCCAGGATGCAACCCACACCAGTCGACTAACACCAAGGTGAACAGGGAAAAATGCCTGGAACTAGTGCTCATATCATGTGGGAGTTCGAACACGTGGATTGGGTAAAAATACTCACGTAGGCTGGAAGTACGTATATTGTAACTGAAGTATGTGGAAGGGTGCCACAGCCGAACCTGCCTCTCTCTGCTGGTGAATTTAAAGCCAGCAAAGGTTGGTTTGAGAAATTTAAGAATCGTAGTGGCATACACAGTGTGATAAGGCCTGTTCTGGAAGAAAATGCCAAACAGGACCTACAGTACTCAGGAGGAAAAGGCACTCCCAGGACACAGTGTCTCATCAGTCATTGCTGCATCTTCAATAAAGGTAAGTGTCATTTATTCTTCATTTAGTAGAGTAGTACATGCACAATATATATTGTGCATGTACTACTCTACTATTGTGCATGTATCCTTCTCTTTGTGTGTAGGGAAATGTATATTTCATGTGGTAAAATTTTTTTTTTCATATTTTTGGGTGTCTTGCACGGATTAATTTGATTTCCATTTTTCTTATGGGGAAAATTCATTCGCATAACGATAATTTCGCATAACAATGAGCTCTCAGGAACGGATTAATATCGTTATGTGGGGGTCCACTGTATTACATAAATAGTGCATAATGTAAAATAATAAAAATGCTTGAAAATATGACAAAATACAATGATCATTTGAGTACAATAACAAAACTCAGGTTATTTCAACAGCAATGCTCCAATGTAGATTATATATATACAGTGGACCCCCGGTTAACGATATTTTTCATTCCAGAAGTATGTTCAGGTGCCAGTACTGACCGAATTTGTTCCCATAAGGAATATTGTGAAGTAGATTAGTCTATTTCAGACCCCCAAACATACACGTACAAACGCACTTACATAAATACACTTACATAATTGGTCGCATTGGGAGGTGATCGTTAAGCGGGGGTCCACTGTACATATTTACAATGTAGCACAAGTTGCACAGGCTGACGTTTTGTAATTTCAAATAGGCTGTTTAATAAACATTATTTCAAATTTCTCTGGAATTTATTCAGAATAGTAATGCTGTACAACAAAATATATACGTAATCGTATGTGTACACTAATGTCCAAACTAAGATACAATGAATAATGATCTTTGGACAACTTCATCACCATGACTTTTTTATATCAAATTTTATACATATCTGTACATGTATGTTTTCTAACAAGCTCACTTATCTAACAACAGTGTAGTCCATCTAACAAGACATCATCTTGTACACTAAGTGTTACACAATACAGTAAAGTATTACTGTACTGGGCACATCTGGCCAAAAAGAAGAGAGGCAGTGGTGATTTAGAAGGCATCTATGTATATGTATACTTTATCTGCTGTTAACTAATGCACATTATAGTACAGAATAGTGAACATTTATTCTTACACATTTTGCCTAAATAAAACCATGTCAAATGTGACAGTAATAACTCGCTTTGCAATAGTGCAAAGTGAGTTATTATTGTCACATTTGACATGGTTTTATTTAACTTAACCTACCTATCACTTAGCAAAACATCAGGCTCCTTTATTACCAATCCTTTTCACTACCCCCAAAAAAATGCAATTTCTTGACTAATATTTACTGAAACAATATGATCCCATTACATACGCAACAATTAACCACATAATAGAGCGAAACACCAACGTCAAAGACCTGGGAGTGATCATGTCGGAGGATCTCACCTTCAAGGACCATAACATTGTATCAATCGCATCTGCTAGAAAAATGACAGGATGGATAATGAGAACCTTCAAAACTAGGGAGGCCAAGCCCATGATGACACTCTTCAGGTCACTTGTTCTATCTAGGCTGGAATATTGCTGCACACTAACAGCACCTTTCAAGGCAGGTGAAATTGCCAACCTAGAAAATGTACAGAGAACTTTCACGGCGCGCATAATGGAGATAAAACACCTCAATTATTGGGAGCGCTTGAGGTTCCTAAACCTGTATTCCCTGGAATGCAGGAGGGAGAGATACATGATTATATACACCTGGAAAATCCTAGAGGGACTAGTACCGAACTTGCACACGAAAATAACTCACTACGAAAGCAAAAGACTTGGCAGACGATGCACCATCCCCCCAATGAAAAGCAGGGGTGTCACTAGCACGTTAAGAGACCATACAATAAGTGTCAGGGGCCCGAGACTGTTCAACTGCCTCCCAGCACACATAAGGGGGATTACCAACAGACCCCTGGCAGTCTTCAAGCTGACACTGGACAAGCACCTAAAGTCAGTTCCTGATCAGCCGGGCTGTGGCTCGTACGTTGGTTTGCGTGCAACCAGCAGCAACAGCCTGGTTGATCAGGCTCTGATCCACCAGGAGGCCTGGTCACAGACCGGGCCGCGGGGGCGTTGACCCCCGGAACTCTCTTCAGGTAAACTCCAGGTAATACAAAGTATCAAATCATGATGCTGAAAAAAAAAAAACCCTGCTCCTCCATTACACATTATGAGTTTCCACCCGAGGTAATGAAATATGTCAGCTTGCTGAGATTTTTCAAATAGGAAAGACTTCAGGAATGACACACAGGAAAGGCAGACTTGAATTAGACACATCAGGGTGGGAGAGAGAAGAGAGGAAGAACAAAAAGGTGATGTGGACCAGAGAGTCTACAAGGGTTGGTAGCAATAAAGGAACATAATAAACAAGGATGAGTACTGAAATTGATAGCTTTATTAATGTTTGTATGAACTTCACTGGTTGCTGGAACATGAAGGACAAAAAAAAAAAATGCAATATAATGGAAACAATGGGCACCTTAAAACTCCCACTATGAGACAATATTAGATTCTACATTCATAGTTCCATGTTGACTGGAGACTACTGAAAGGCCACAGGTACAAATCCAGTCAATGATGGTGAATAATTTCTAATCCAGAAATGAAGAAATATACCTGGAATACCTTAGAAATTTAATATATCTAGTTTAGAAGACTAAGCCTACATGAAAATGAAGAATCCTGTTGGCCCTTTGGGAAAATTATATAATTGCGAGTTAATTCAATATACCAAGACATGCAACGTTTAGGGAAGTTGAATGTTTCCAGAACAAAGGGCAATTAAAGAGGAAACAATGGAATTTAACAAGCTGTAATAGGAGAATTATACAAAGAGTGAGAATGAATTATAAAAGGGTGTTTAAATTATATTTTTCATTATGGAGACAAAACAAAGTCACGAGATGTTCCCAACACGAGGTGATCAATAGCATGCTGCAATGAGACAATAACCAGCTAAGTACTAGCATAAGTAATGATGAGATCTTCCACAAAGAGGGGAAAAATAAATCTCACAGAGTACAACAAATGAGTATGTTGATGGCTAGTATGAGGATGGAGCTGAGAATACATTCTTGTTGTACGCCTTTAACTTTGTAAAAGTCAGGGATAAGGATGTTTCTGACCCAAACACAAAAGCAACAAGTCCATCAAATATGTTTAGGATTTTTTTAGAAGGTTTCTGGGGGCAATGAGCACTGGCTAGGGTCAAGTCCTGATACTGTCAGGTAATGTAATAAGCCGTGTTTAAGTAAAAAAAAAAAAAAAAACTGACATTTAGAAAAGCCATTAAAAATATGCACTGTGTGAAGGCAAAGGACCTGTGGTGAAGCAGTCATGCCAACAGCTAACTTTTTAATGAAACAGAACTCTGAGTTTCCAAAAACTACACAAGTCTAGCAATAACCATACATTTTAGCAATCTGTAAATGGAGCTGGTAAAAACAATGGACTGATAATGGTTTGAGTTCCATCCCAACATATACGTTTAAACTAATGCTACTCACTGAGATACAGGGATGGAGAGTGGTGGTACTTTATTTTTCAGAGAAACTGAGGTAATGACAATAAGAATAATTATCATTATTATGAATATCATCCAAGACTATTCAGTTGAAGTCTAGAGGAACAGAAGATGAGCAAATCAAGGTCACCAATGAAATGAGTGAATTCAAGAGTGTACATGGGTTGAGGCCCCACCATGTATAACCTATACAGAAAATGAGAAGAAAAAACTTCAAGCCACAAAAAATAGCTACAATAAGACACAATCTAAAGGAAATTACAATTAAAATTTCATAACTATAAGAGTGGGTCAGAGAATGATGACACTAGTGTGCAGTATAAGTAACTTATTGTGTATCATTTGCCTAAATAAACAGGATCTGAAGTATCATAGTGTAACTAAATCTGAATATAATTTTTGTGCACTGAATATCAGTTGATACAGACAGTGCATTGTCACTGTAGGAAACAGTAGGCCACAAGGCATCAGATTGTAAGAAAACAGACAGGAAAACCAGCAGACACATCAACAACTGAAGCTCTCCTTGATAACTTGATCTATCAAATGCCACTGCATGTTGCTATATATATATATATATATATATATATATATATATATATATATATATATATATATATATATATATATATATATATATATATATATATATATATATATATATATATATATATATATATATATATATATATATATATATATATATATATATATATATATATATATATATATATATATATATATATATATATATATATATATATATATATATATATATATATATATATATATATATATATATATATATATATATATATATATATATATATATATATATATATATATATATATATAATTTTTTTTTTTTTTTTTCCAACAAGTCGGTCGTCTCCCACCGAGGCAGGGTGACCCAAAAAAGAAAGAAAATCCCCAAAAAGAAAATACTTTCATCATCATTCAACACTTTCACCACACTCACACATTATTACTGCTTTTGCAGAGGTGCTCAGAATACAACAGTTTAGAAGCATATACGTATAAAGATACACAACATATCCCTCCAAACTGCCAATATCCCAAACCTCTCCTTTAAAGTGCAGGCATTGTACTTCCCATTTCCAGGACTCAAGTCCGACTATATGAAAATAACCGGTTTCCCTGAATCCCTTCACTAAATATTACCCTGCTCACACTCCAACAGATCGTCAGGTCCCAAGTATCATTCGTCTCCATTCACTCCTATCTAACACGCTCATGCACGCTTGCTGGAAATCCAAGCCCCTCGCCCACAAAACCTCCTTTACCCCCTCTTTCCAACCCTTTCGAGGACGACCCCTACCCCTCTTTCCTTCCCCTATAGATTTATATGCTTTCCATGTCATTCTACTTTGATCCATTCTCTCTAAATGACTAAACCACCTCAACAACCCCTCTTCTGCCCTCTGACTAATGCTTTTATTAACTCCACACCTTCTCCTAATTTCCACACTCCGAATTTTCTGCATAATATTTACACCACACATTGCCCTTAGACAGGACATCTCCACTGCCTCCAACCGTCTCCTCGCTGCTGCATTTACCACCCAAGCTTCACATCCATGTAAGAGTGTTGGTACTACTATACTTTCATACATTCCCTTCTTTGCCTCCATAGATAACGTTTTTTGACTCCACATATACCTCAACACACCACTCACCTTTTTTCCCTCATCAATTCTATGGTTAACCTCATCCTTCATAAATCCATCCGCCGACACATCAACTCCCAAGTATCTGAAAACATTCACTTCTTCCATACTCCTCCTCCCCAATTTGATATCCAATTTTTCTTTATCTAAATCATTTGATACCCTCATCACCTTACTCTTTTCTATGTTCACTTTCAACTTTCTACCTTTACACATATTCTCAAACTCATCCACTAACCTTTGCAATTTTTCTTTAGAATCTCCCATAAGCACAGTATCATCAGCAAAAAGTAACTGTGTCAATTCCCATTTTGAATTTGATTCCCCATAATTTAATCCCACCCCTCTCCCGAACACCCTAGCATTTACTTCTTTTACAACTCCATCTATAAATATATTAAACAACCATGGTGACATTACACATCCCTGTCTAAGACCTACTTTTACCGGGAAGTATTCTCCCTCTCTTCTACACACCCTAACCTGAGCCTCACTATCCTCATAAAAGCTCTTTACAGCATTTAGTAACTTACCACCTATTCCATATACTTGCAACATCTGCCACATTGCTCCTCTATCCACTCTATCATATGCCTTTTCTAAATCCATAAATGCAATAAAAACTTCCCTACCTTTATCTAAATACTGTTCACATATATGCTTCAATGTAAACACTTGATCTACACATCCCCTACCCACTCTGAAGCCTCCTTGCTCGTCCGCAATTCTACATTCTGTCTTACCTCTAATTCTTTCAATTATAACTCTACCGTATACTTTTCCTGGTATACTCAGTAAACTTATTCCTCTATAATTTCTACAATCTCTTTTGTCCCCTTTCCCTTTATATAAAGGGACTATACATGCTCTCCGCCAATCCCTAGGTACCTTCCCCTCTTTCATACATTTATTAAACAAAAGTACCAACCACTCCAACACTATATCCCCCCCTGCTTTTAACATTTCTGTCATGATCCCATCAGTTCCAGCTGCTTTACCCCCTTTCATTCTACGTAATGCCTCACGTACCTCCACCACACTTACATTCTGCTCTTCTTCACTCCTAAAAGATGGTATACCTCCCTGGCCAGAGCATGAAATTACCGCCTCCCTTTCTTCCTCAACATTTAAAAGTTCCTCAAAATATTCTCGCCATCTACCTAATACCTCCCTCTCCCCATCTACTAACTCCTCGACTCTGTTTTTAACTGACAAATCCATACTTTCCCTAGGCTTTCTTAACTTGTTTAACTCACTCCAAAATTTTTTCTTATTTTCATTAAAATTTCTTGACAGTGCCTCTCCCACTCTTTCATCTGCTCTCCTTTTGCACTCTCTCACCACTCTCTTCACCTTTCTTTTACTCTCCATATACTCTGCTCTTCTTATAACACTTCTGCTTTGTAAAAACCTCTCGTAAGCTATCTTTTTCTCTTTTATCACACCCTTTACTTCATCATTCCACCAGTCACTCCTCTTTCCTCCTGCCCCCACCCTCCTATAACCACAAACTTCTGCCCCACATTCTAATACTGCATTTTTAAAACTATTCCAACCCTCTTCAACCCCCCCACTACTCATCTTTGCACTAGCCCACCTTTCTGCCAATAGTCGCTTATATCTCGCCCGAACTTCCTCCTCCCTTAGTTTATACACTTTCACCTCCCTCTTACTTGTTGTTGCCACCTTCCTCTTTTCCCATCTACCTCTTACTCTAACTGTAGCTACAACTAAATAATGATCCGATATATCAGTTGCCCCTCTATAAACATGTACATCCTGGAGCCTACCCATCAACCTTTTATCCACCAATACATAATCTAACAAACTACTTTCATTACGTGCTACATCATACCTTGTATATTTATTTATCCTCTTTTTCATAAAATATGTATTACTTATTACCAAATTTCTTTCTACACATAGCTCAATTAAAGGCTCCCCATTTACATTTACCCCTGGCACCCCAAATTTACCTACTACTCCCTCCATAACATTTTTACCCACTTTAGTATTGAAATCCCCAACCACCATTACTCTCACACTTGATTCAAAACTCCCCACGCATTCACTCAACATTTCCCAGAATCTCTCTCTCTCCTCTACACTTCTCTCTTCTCCAGGTGCATACATGCTTACTATAACCCACTTTTCACATCCAATCTTTATTTTACTCCACATAATCCTTGAATTTATACATTTGTAGTCCCTCTTTTCCTGCCATAGCTTATCCTTCAAACATTATTGCTACTCCTTCTTTAGCTCTAACTCTATTTGAAACCCCTGACCTAATCCCATTTATTCCTCTCCATTGAAACTCTCCCACCCCCTTCAGCTTTGTTTCACTTAAAGCCAGGACATCCAGTTTCTTCTCATTCATAACATCCACAATCATCTCTTTCTTATCATTTGCACAACATCCACGCACATTCAGACTTCCCACTTTGACAATTTCCTTCTTCTTATTCTTATTATTATTCTTCTTATTCTTTATATATATATATATATATATATATATATATATATATATATATATATATATATATAAATATGGAGGGATACAGGGCACTAGCTCAAAACAAAGATAGTTAGGTGGTGGTGACAAATTGCAGGACATATTAAGATATCCATGTGTGGAGAGATGAAGCACTAAGACAAAAGTAGAGATATGGATCGTAACAAGACAACAGAGCGGGAGATGGTTTACCTGCGATTTTTCTGTAAAACTGAGACTGGTTTCACAGCTCTTTTACTCTCACAGCGCAGCCTGATCCCATGCTTCCCTTCTGACCACATGGTCAACCAGGCTGTTTGTGCTAGAGGCCCACTGGCCCACAGCCATTACAACCAGCAGAGCTGGCATGTGTAGAAAGTATAGGAACTGAATGGTAGTTTTAAAAATATATATAACACCTATGAAAAACTAGGATAAAATTTACAATAAAAACTACTAGCATGAATAAAACAACACAAGTTCTATTACATCAAGATTAGATTAGATTAGATTTTTCATTTTGACAAATTACATGGTTGTACAGAGGAATATAATAGTTGGGTGTACATGTCAAAAGCCCCTCTGTATGTTCAGCATTTCGGGCAAACTTAAAGATGAACTTAAATTAAAATAACCAGCATCAGTTAAAAATACCATTCAATTATTAATTTCAAAGGATTCCTAAAGTTCCCAAAAAGATCTAAAGGCACCCCAGTAATTATAAAAATCAATGAATGTGAAAAGGCCTAAGCCATGAGTAAGCAGTTATACATAAGGTTTCAGTCAGTTGCATCCCACAAGCTACATAGAGGAAAGCAGGAAAACCTTCAAACGGGTTGCTATAGGTGAGATATATGTCCGATCCTCAATCAAGAGATTTATTTATGGTACTATATGGGAGGGAGTAGTAGTTAAACAATTTTGATTACATTGCTCGGATAGCAACTGTGACCATGAGAGTGTTCAACAAAGGTCTCCAGTTCAGATATGAAGGCCTTGGAGCTGGAGCCACTTGTATTTCCCATGAACTCTTCAAATAAGTAAGGGAGGAAAGGAGGGAAACTGTTCAAGGCCAAATTTATTTGGGTATGGTGACTGATTGGATGAAGCAACCATTACGTGTAGCCCGGAGAAAACGTCATGGACGCCAACAATGTGAACATGAACGAGTAATTTATGACAGGAATGTAACAAATTTATCAAACACTGCTCTGGCTGTAATGGCTGCAGAGCCACAAGCCAGTTCCATGCTTCACAACTTGAAGGTAAGATATAAACAGTAATGTCAACCACTGAGACTTTCAGGGGAATGTGAGGCATGGAGGTGAAAGGTAAAACAAGCAGCAACGAAACGTCGCAATGCTGTATACCTAATAAACATTAAACTGTGTACTATTATCTGAACAGGTTAGGTTAGGTAAGGTTCGTCAGGGAACAGCACAAGTGTTTTCTGA